>NC_048413.1:2777078-2850342 GCF_013103735.1 Etheostoma cragini | reverse complement strand
TGATTATCCAACATACATTCCTTTAATTTTAGTCTAAATATTCCTAATTTCTGCTTTATTAACTCAATTATTAGGTATAATTTCTTATAAATTAGGCTTATTGACCATAAATTCCAGAAAAACTGTATAACTAAAGTTAATGAGTTAGTGTTGCGTAGTGTTAAACATAAAAAACATTGAAAAAAAGCATCAAAAGTGTTGGAAAAAAGGGACAAAAACATGAGAAAAAGGTGTTTTTTTTTAAATTGATAAAAAGCATTGATTTTCATTTCATTTTGACGGGAAGACAACCCAAGGGTTAATACGTGTGCAATACTGCAATGTTGGAATAACAAAGAAAAACATTTTATTAAGGATTGAATTGTTTTTCAACTTTTTCTGTAGCTATCCTACTATATTTTGAAGCTGTGAGCAACTCTTTAACTATTTCTTGTGTGTGACAACAATGCACTCAAAACCCATGCACGTGTAGTATGCATGGTGACTGTTTTGTGGATTTAACTTTGTAATTTTTCCACATTACATGCTCAACACCTGCTTAGAAGTAGTATGTTGCATACAATGGGGACATAGCTCATGTTTATGTATAACCGGGACGTAATATGTGAAGAAACAGTGAAGAGTGTCTTAATTGCTCAAACTAATTATTCAGGCTCAAGCAGCAAACAAGCTCACACACACACACACACACACACACACACACAGCTGATGGCCATAGAAACCTTGTAATCACTTGTGGTGCCAATTTGCTTAGACTTAGACTTCTCTTTATTAATCCTTTGAGATTGCTGCAGAGCGGCAGGACAGCAGAGGAGCAGATGTGTGCCATAATACCTAAGGATATCTAAGCTTAATAGCCTCATAAATCCATTCAAGCATCATAAGCATACCAACATCACTGTCAGCCTGCTGCAAGGCCAGACACCACATGCCTTTAAGTACCTGCAACACAAACACAGCTGGCCCATATGTTTTGTCTTTGTCACTCTACCAATGCAACTGGCAACAATTAAAAGTTATTTTTGGTTGTCGGTACCCTTTTTTCTGCCTGACGGAGACTGTGGTCCTTAAATAGAGTTTGCGAGACAACAAAGTGATGGAAGTGCTGATGTTACAGTACGTGTTCCTCCTTTCATTTGTGTTTAGCCTTTCTCAGTGTCTCGCCTCCACGGGGACTTGGCCAGACTGCTCAGCTGGCTGTGAGCACACAGCTGTGGCCGTGCACACTTAGTTAATTACAGGAGCGCTTCAGTATGACTGCACCGTCAGCAGGTTTCTTCCACAGTTACAGTGAGAGGTGGGCGAACTGAGCCTCAGAGCTCCCCTCATTATCTGCTCGGCCCTCACTTGTGCTGGTATGCATCACCCCCTGTCAGTGGAGTCAAGTACTGATTACTGTGCCTATCCACAAAGTCAAACATTTTATTTAGATAACGCATAGCCAGCAAAGAGATATGAGATCAAGCACAGAAAATATTTGGCAAAAAATACATTTCCATTAATTACAGTGACGTTGAAAGTTTACGGTTAGCATCTTCGGCATGTTTCTCCCGCTCGTCTTCACTGCAGCGATCAGTGCTCAAAACATTTCCTGTAAAAGTAAAACTACTCTTAGATATAGAGTAATGGCTTCATGGTGAAGTATGCGAGTGGGTCATTTTGCATCATGCTTGTGTGCTTTTGTACGGGCGAGCTGGTGCATACCTGCTCCAGATCCGTCTTCTCATTAACGTTAAAGGCAAGTTCCTGTCTTGCTCTCTCTGCCTGCAGCCAACAAAGTGAATGTACATATTTAAAGTCAAACAGGCCGGAAAGCAAACAATAAAATTGCTTTGTTCCCTAAGCAATGATGTCAGTTGTAGAATACATGAAGGCAAGCTTTAGCTAAAACAACTCTAAAGTGGTCTATAAAGTTATAACATACTCAAGGGTTACATTACTGTTAACAACTTGTAGTGATCTGTGCACATCCGCCTTTAAAGTGTATCTGTCGGCAAAATGCAACATAGGGTCTTTTGTGATTGCACCCAAGTAAAACCTTCGTTTAAAAGCATAATTATGATGGAAGCACCACTTTTAAGATTTAACGAGTTTTCGTTTTGGGTCAAATGGCCTTTTGAATGGGAGGGCTAGGGACACTTCAATGATAGCCTCAAAATCACTATTTTTAACACACTAAGAAGGCTCGACACAGCATGAAACTATCACCAGGGAATCTACACACGGATGTGAGCATTGACAAAATTGTTTTTTTGTCCACAGGGTTTAAGAAAAAGAGAGGTTTCGAAAGACTCACTTTAGCATTGTTTACGCTATCCGCCATCTTGCCAGTCAAAAAGAGTCGATCTCCGAATGCAACGTAACAGGGAGGAGAGTAAAGATGGAACGCTCCAAAACATTCAAGATTTAAGATTTCTTTATTGTCATAACACAGTACACTGTAGTACAAAATGACGTGCAAAGTTCCCGGCTTAAAAGAATACAGCACGGAAACAATTTAAAAAACAGTGTAAAAGTCGAGTTTTTATATGAATTAAAATAAATAAATGCTTAAGTGCTTTTATTCAGAGCATGTAGAGTGATAAATATAATTATATAGCACCTACAAACTGAAAAATATAAATATCTAGAGTCTTCTAGAGATCTTAGTTCCATATAAATGCATGGATAATTTGTTGTTTTGTTGTTAGTGAAAAACGATATTGACCTTGCACGTTAAAAAGGAGACTCATACTGTATAAGAATGACATTTCCTTATTTGCATTCGGAGATCTATTCTTTTTGACTGGCAAGATATGAACAGTTAGCTCCGCTTGGCGACTTTCATTACTCAATGCCAGACCCTTAATCCTTTCGGCTTTGGGTCTAGTTTTTGTCAACCTGATGTTTTTTTACGACTGTTCTGGTTTATTTCTGCTGTTTCATGAAGCACTTTGCAACGTGGATTTTGAAAAGTGCTCTGTAAATACAGAGTATTATTATTAAAGTGTTAAAATCCTGCTGAAGACAATGCAGTCCAGTCACATGCTTCAAATGTTGCCCATGCTTATCAGGCGATAAAGCGAAGACCAAATCAGGCACACAGCTACAATATGTAGCATGACCTTGGTCTAACTTCCAACTCTGTTTGCTGTGGCACTAAATGTGTCACAAAAACCTGTGTGACATTACTGTTAACCCTTGTGGAACCAGATAAGCTGACAAAAGCCATGCTAAAAGACGTATTTGGTACTTAGAAAATAAATCTCTCCTTATACCACTAACTTTAAAACCCTTGAACAGTGGGTGTTTGCATGTGATGTCATGAAAAGGATTTGTATGATAAGGTTATTTTGGACAGGGGGGGGGGGCCTACCTTTGGGGAGACGCGTCCCTCTCCAGTGGTCTGCTGAGCAAACACAATGGCATCGTGGACAGAAAGGAAGAGATGACTGCGGGCAATATTGCCGCCATCAAAAGCTCCTCCAACCTCCAGTTCTTCATACACCGGGGCTGCAGGTCACAAGACAACAAACATCACACAAGGAATTTCATGTGCTATTTAAAGAGAAATAAAATGGCTACACTGGCCAAAAAAAGTGTCATGCTTGAAGTGGAAAGAGGGTCTTTTCATAAAACTGGGCTGTCTATGCACTACAATAGCGCAAATGTCTTTTTTAAATTGGTGCTACATGACTAAATTAAAAAAAAAGAAGAAAAGGGGCTGTGGTATCGCTCAAAAAGCAGAAGACCTACAACTACTTGAGTGCACTGTGCCACACCGGACCAATAAACACCCCCACAGGTGGGGGACGTAATGAGAGCAAAGTCACAGAAAGCAAAGCAGAGAGAGAGAATGAGGCATCTTTACTCTTTGTGTCTGTATGTGAGAGTACAATATTTAGTTTGAGCCCCAAATCTGCAAAATGATGCGTTTGGGCTGGTAGATGAGCCCAGACATCTGGACACTGGCAGGATGAAGGGAAGTCTAGCATAGTTCATCTCCACATAACTACCCACATTGTTATGTCACAAAGCTGGTAGCAAAGTATCCCTTTAAAGGTTATCAATACCAACTAATTACAATTACTGTGGATCACCATTATATCTTTATCTCTCAAGGAAATGGAAAGTCCATGTGTCCTATAACGACTGTTTAGACAATAAATCCCTGACTTAAAATTGTAATCTCGTTCTACCTTATGGACTCAATTTTGAAGGAGTGACTAGGTCTACGTATCCATGCCAACTGCTCATTATAGCCAACAAGTGTGAAATGCACTTAAGATCTTACCTTGAACATTAGCCAAGTACAGCTTGATGCCCAGCATTGTGTAGCTTGAGTTCATCTGTGAGGGAAGTAAAGGACACGAGACTGTTGATGGACACGTTGGAATAACTCTGATTGAATACTTCCATACTTTAACGTTCTCATGAAAAGGTTCAGTGAGGAACGCCAGGGTTATTCTTACAGTTCAGTTTGTTTGTCAGCAGGATTACGGAAAATAACTAGCGGCCTGATTTGTATGAATCTTGGTGGATGAGTGGGCTAGTATGCTTTGGAGCGGATCCAAATCATAGAGTGGATACACAAACACTTGTTTTAACAGTGTGAGATATGGTGTGGCCTTGGCGGAGTCCTGCCCTCTCTGAGTGCCCTTCTAGTTACCAGGTGCGATGGACTGGTGGAAAAAGGGGAGTGAGTACCCAGGGCCCTCATGTGAGGAGGGCCCAAAAAGATGCTAGAATGAATAGCTGTGGATGCGGGCCCATAGAGAATGCCTTTCTACAGGGACCAGAATTTTGTGCTGCGGCCCTGGTTGTTACTATTATCATTTAATTAAATAGAAAGCCCTTTCAGGGATCTAAAAGAGCCTTTTCATGTGAGGTTCTTTTGGATGAACCCTAAAAAAATGCTTCTTAAGAAACGTTTTAGGGGTGCCATACTATACATTGAATGCACCAAAAAAGTGTAATACAGAATTATTTGTTTTAAGATTAAATATACTGTAGTTTTGCAAACACACTTATACCTTTATCAATACTTTGATGCCCATTAGGTCTATGAAGCAGACCCCTGCCAAGTCGAGGATGAGGGTGTGGAAGGGCATGGGCTGGGACACCAGTGTGGGGCTGGGTGGCTCTTGGTCAGGCGCCTGCTCGCCCGGCTCAATGTCACTGCAGTGGAAGTTGACATAGCTGACGGGAGGTTCAGATTTGCCGGCGCTGCCATCGTTCATATCAAAGTCATTTTGCAGCTCAAGCTGAGATATGGTCTAGATTCAGAGGAAATGCATAAGAGCAGAGTGCACAGGCCACGGGTTGTATTTTCTGTGTAATGTTTAACCTAATGGGAAATATTGACAGTAGAATCATAAAAAGCTTTGTGTTTCTGGCTGTGAGCTTCTAGGTCAAACACGAACGTGTCATCCCACCTGGGTCTTCATGGTCGCCAAGGAGCTGGGTTTCCGCCTTCTCGTCTCATTCTCCTTCTTCTCTTCTTTCCTTTTTTGTTTCTGTTCTTTCTCTAAAAACTTCCGTCTGGCCAGGATAACTTTACCAGGGTCCAGCCCGGTCTAGACACAAACATGCCTGCATTAACTACCATATGCCACATCATTTTAACCTTAAATGACAGCAAAAGTGGTCATTTTTCATTGTACCTTTTTGATGACTCTCTGGCGAAATATTTCAGCATTTGCAAAATAGAGTGGTGAGCAATAGTTCACTATTTTCACACCTGTTATTGACACAACCTGTGGAGTTAAGACGAACAAATGAGACGCAAATCCACTTGCATTGTGTGTAAAACTAAAACACGCATAATTTTCATACCTTACTGTACACCTTTGGGTTTTTGTAGATATCTGTATCCATAATTTGAGCCATTGCCGAACCATTGCGACTACGAGGAACACATTGAGAAACATTCACACTGTGTTGCAACGTCTTTTCTTAATTTTGGTTCAAAAATATAGAGCGTTTACTCACAACTGTGTCTTGAATATCACTACAAGGATGGAAAAGCCCACTCCGATAGCAACTCCATAAGGCAAGCTCAGAAAGAATGTGGCCAAGAATGACACAACCCACACACACTGGTAGAGAAAGAACAATAGAATATGTTAAAATATACAGAGGAAAAACATACATCACATTGTGCTGCCATTGTGCAGACAGGACTTTGACTTACACAGTCTAATTTGCTCTTCTTCCATAAGTAATAGGGATCAGAGAGCTGTAGGAGCGTGTTCTTCAGGTTGACTGCAATCAAGGCCCCAAGCACTGACTGGGGAAACCAAGATTACATGGGTCACCGATCATGCCGCGGTTTTTCTCTTACTGCTACTTCAACTTTTTGTCTACTTTTTCAAGTTTTAGTCTGATGTCCACCTACTTTTGGAAGTGGTTTCAGGAAAGCTCCCAATGCCAGCATGGTTACCATAACAACCAGCATCACACATAGACTGGCAAACTGTTAGAGGGCAGCAACAGAGAAGCAGTAGTTAGCAATTTAAAGGAGCGTTCCGGTCGTTTGCAATACGTAGCTCTGTTGTTTGTAAATGTGGAGTGCTGCCAGTAGAGAGAAAAATTAAACCAATCAGTGCAGTCCACACCGTGTTATCGTCCTGCTAGCGTTAGCACCCAATAGGCTAAAAGAGGGCAAGTTTTAAACATGTTTTTAGCCTCTAAACAGGTTCAAAATGTCATTAAAAGCGCCTACCCATATGAAGTGATTCCTTCTGAGGAAACACAGTGAATCTGACTGCTAGGGATGTGAAAGAAATGTATGAAAGTTTTGTTAATTCAGCTCCTAACGAGCTTAGGGACCATCTACAAACTACAACACAGAAAATGGACAAAATAAGTTTTCAAAAATAAGCATATGCTTATTTTTTAACGTAAGTCCTGTGGTCCAACAAGCAGGAGACAAGTTATGATTGAGGTAAGTTTGGAGACCCTACCTAATTTAATCATTGAATTGATAGCTTACATATTTTTGTTTTATCTCTTTTCTGTGTTGTAGTTTGTAGACAGCCCCTAAGCTCTCTAACTGCACACAGGAACTAAACAGAGCTGAATTAACACAACTTACATACATTTCTTTAACATCTATTGCAGTCAGATTCACTGTGTTGCCTCAGAAGGAATCAGGTCACATGGGTAAGCACTTTTAATGACATTTTGAACATGTGTAGAAGCTAAAAACACATTTAAAACTTGCCCTGATTAAGCCTGTTGGGTGCTAACGCTAGCAGGAGGATAACACAGTGTAGGCAGCACCGATTGGTTTAGTTTTTCTCTCTACTGACAGACCTCCACATTTACAAACAACAGACCTACGTGTTGGACTCGACCGGAATTCTCCTTTAAGATTTTTATTTTCTTGTTGTCCATGCAATGTATTGTTTTATGAAATTGCACTTAAAAGGCAGGGTTGGGGGGGGGGGTTAGAAGGGGCCCTGAGGAGATGGTAATTTCAGCATTACCAACCATGCCTTTGATGAATAACACACAGTGCTTGAGCTCAATTACAGTTACAGTGCGTGGGAGTTGTAATGCAGCACTCACCTGTGATGTTCCACCAGCGTTGTCCACCGCCAGGGTTACCGACAGGGCACAGCAGATCACATGGATCTTAAAGAAGGACCCGAGGAAATTGCTGCAGCCAAGAGCCAACATTTCCTGCTCAAGAACATGCATGTTGGATTTACAAAATTGAATAAAATACACATTGTGAACTAGTAAAAGACATGCTGTTACCTGGTTGGGATCCACGTCGTAGCCATGCTTAGCCGCCAGTGTCCTGCCCATTGCCAGGTTAATGACGTACCCCACGATGGCCAGGGAGAAAGCTGTGCTCAACATGTCTTCCCACTGATTCACTGTTGGCAGGATGGGTGCTGGGAACCTGGAAATAAGAGACAAGAAGAAAATCTAAATTGCATGAGTAATTTGAATCAATGAAACCACCATTTATTAAAACTATTAGGGCTGCACAATATGAGGGAAATAACAATGATGTTATTACTTAACAAAGCAGATAATAAAGTGTACTTGGTTAGGCTGCTTACATTGTTCTGCTAAAATACCAAAAAACTGCTAGTTGAATCTAAAACAAATGATAACATTCTTTTATTGAACTAATCAAATAGTATCTTAAAATGGCAGTTTCATTAAAAAGAGGAGTTTTCTACTGATGTATGAACTAACACCATAACAATGTGTCACAGCCTTTCACAATGTGTTTGGTCCAGTTGATAACATGATAATGATTAAAACAAAACAGATAGATTATGCAGCCCTACAAAGTACGGTGACGTATGCTTTACCCTAAAGGAATTTCTCCCACTATGTCCATGTGATAGATCTCAGGAAGATGCAGCGGGCCCGAGATGGCTGTGGCCACCACCACCTGTGGAGAATAGGAATCCATCCTAACTTAAATCCAGATATTCTATACAGTATATGTCACAAATCCACCAAACAAATGTATGCAACAGCTTCATGAAATTAACCAAAAATTAAAATAAGTGTCCTCAGAGAAATGACAACTATAAACTACTTACAATTATGATCTCCATAGGAATGGGAAAGGGCAGCTTGTGGCGGTAGCGTGCACTCAGCTCCTTCACTACCATCAGAACTATGCTGCTGACCAGAGCAAATACCAACGACGCTATGTTGGTATCAGGAAGGCCACGTATAATATCCACAAGAGTCTGCAACAGAACATTTAAATATCAACTTTTAGTTACCAATCATACTACCAATGTATTTTGATGTTCTTTGACCACTATATGAGGAATCACTTACATATATAACGGCCAGCGGACCGCTATAAGGTGGCACTTGGATGCCAAAGATGTACTTGAGCACTGAGATGAGGATCTGCAGTCCTGCAGCAGTCATGAAGCCCCTGACGAAGGACTCCGATAGGTAGATGGCTACAAACCCAAACTGCATGAAGCCAAGGCCAATCTGCACACACATAAGTAGTTCTCACTGTGTCACGTTTGTGAAAATTGAAAATCAACACTTTTATTGACGCTTTTTAGCAATTTTTTTTAACTTTTTCTTACATTTTTTGTCACTTTTTTTGACGTTTTCAACACTACGTGAACTTTTTCTTCCATTTTTTTCCGTTTTTTCAGTGTTTCTCACTTTTTTTGACGTTTACAACACTACGTGAAACTTACTTATTAACTTTCATTTAGTTATTTTTTGAATGTATGGTCAATAAACCTTATTTATAGGAAATTATACCTAATGTTGGAGTTAGAAAAGCAGAAATTAGGAATTATTTAGACTAAAATTAAAGGAAAGTATGTTGATGGATAATCCCAGACTGGAATATGTCAACTTTTACTCAACAATATTTGGAAACCCCTTTAATTTTTGTGTGTTTCAATCATGTTATTTTGGGTACTACAATAGGGTAGTTAAAAAGAACATTGATATAGGAAAACAGGTCAATTTGACCCAAGGACAAGATGAGGGTTAAACTATAACTTACGTCTTTCACACTTCACAGTAAAAGACTAAGCTTTAACTGACTTTGATTTTAGCCGAGTACCTGTATGATTGCAGTGAGACAGGCCAGGGTTCCAGATATTCCCAGACGAACCTCATTCATCCGGTCTGTGTCCACTATTGTAGAATTAAGTGTGGCATTGAAATGACTGAAGTCGGACTCGGGCGCCAGCCTAAGACATACGATTCCCACCATAATGCTGAGGACAGCAAACGTACCTAGACATAAAAGGTAGTGTGTCACATTTATTCTTTGCCATACCACAAGCTGCACAGTCAGGCTTACCTGCACTGTGCAGCTCTGGCAACTTATCACTGTCATAATATGACAACGCTGTAGATAAATCAATCTGATTTACCTGGGACCATCTGGTGAACAGTGCCCATGAAGAAATATGGGATGAGAGGGAAGAAAGAGGAATAGAGACCATTGACAGGAGGAAGGCTTGCCAGAAGAGCAAATGCCATGCCTGGAAAGAACAGGAACTTTTTATATAACTGTCACATAAATCAACAAGAGAAATCCAAGCACAATGTTATATAGAGGCGCCAACGTGGCTGCAACTAGCTTCAGTCAGTGGATATTATACAGAAGCATCAGAGAGAGTACTGACTGACCCTGGGGAACCTGAATGGTGCCGGCGCTGACCCCGCTGATGACATCACACAGCAGGTTGTCTTTCACTTTGTACTTGGGCAGCCAGCTCAGTACAGGCAGATGTCTGAATAACAAGCCCTTGAGTCTCAGCAAAGAGCATCTGACAGAAACAAACAAGGGAAACTTGTTGAAGAGCTGGGATTGTCTGGTTGTTGCTTTGTAGTAGTCCACAGAACGACTAGACTTTATAGCTACAGGGCTCTCCGTTATTTGAGCACGACACAAAGCTTGTCAAAGGTAAGAGTTTGCGTGATTGGAAGACTTGATTGTGCAGTGAGATTGCAATTCTGTACCTGAAGAGTTTCTTCACTTTCTCTCCAACGGGGAATTGTCGACTCTTCTTGTCAAACTCTCTGTCAAAGTCTGGGAGGTTATATGCCGGCCTGTCAATCACATAACGTGGGCGGTCCCTGTGCATGGCTACAGCATATTGAGACACATTAAGACCATAAAAAGACTCTAATACTATGTCCTCATGGTGCAATTTAAAGAATCATATATATAAGTTTACAAAGTTGATTTTTTACACGTAAAACATGATTAACAGTATATTCCTACAGTGGGATCTTTAGGACTGTACTTTTGTTGTTTTACATTTAGTTGGCACATTTCAAGTGCAAGGCCTTCCTCTAACCTTGAAGGGTGTAGGGTCAGCAAACAGGTAGGTAGACTGCTAAAATATTTGCTCAAGACCAGGTAAATAATAGCACACGCACAAGATCAGTCTGTGCGTCTTAAAATATGGACGCTGTAGAAACACTTCTCCCAAATTACATGGTCTATAAGAAAATCAACAATACCAAAAATCTGCACGTAAAATTATGGTCATTTTGCTATCTGGAGTAAACAAATGGTCAGAAATTGGCAATCCACTCACAAAAAGCATATTTAACTTTAGGAAAAATATGCTTGTAACATTGTAAAAATGGTTTAAGCAGGAGGGTTAAAGCTCAAGAAGAAATAACATATTAGCTTAAGTAAATTTAGTAAAAGTTTGTGTTCCGTTTAATCTCTGCCATTGTCTTTTGTAGAGATGTGTCCTCCTTAAATCAGGGTACCAATAAATGAATCAATAATGATAGCAAATAATGAGCTGAGCCCTACAATTTAACACACCTTTTTGTTGTGTGTTCACAACCTGATTCTGAATTTCTTCAAGTAGAAATATGAAAAGACAGCGCTGTACCTTATTGTTGAAGCGCAGCGTCTGCAGGCAAGTGGCTTAGATGTGTGTATTGCCAACTTGTCTGAACCCTTATCCAGCAACGCTAAAGACCCTCTACACCTTGTGGGTGGAGCTTAGAAACGCTTCAGCCTTGCTGGGAAAGTTGAATCACTTAAAATGTTGGTTTGTTTGAATGCCGCTGTATCTGTGTGGTATAGACACGGAGACATGATGGAATTACCAATGAAGGCAACTTTAATGGGTTCAGTTTCTATTTACATGTAGCATCCTCACATTCATCATCGCTCAACAACAAAAATACATAGAAACATGTTTTGTGGTAGCAGGCAGACATGAACAACAGCTGGGACTTAACCACTTTCTCAGTCTAGTTTAACTTGAAATACACAAATTGCTATAACAGTAAAATAAATGACTCATATATCGCCTTTCAACATTTAGAAAAGGGTGAGACAGAGATGACCATGTGTAAAACATGATTATTATATTAGGATTTGAGTGCAAAACATTGGCATCAATATAGAAGACTAAAGTGCAATCATTTTTTAAATTGATTAGTGTTTTCTCTTAAAAGGAATGTCATAATTGTCCAGTGGACTCTTGACTGAAAAATGCAAGTCTCCCCCTGGTGGAAATAAACATGAAAAGCACAAAATTCCACAGGAATGCTCTTTTTTCAATTCTACTGAAAGAAAAGCAGGGTGTGAAGAGGGAGAAAGTACAATAACTACCATCTCTAGAAAGCTTTAAATGAGAACTCAAATATTTATATTGGTGAATGGATAAAAAAAAAAAAAAGGGAGCTATAAGTGAGGAGAATATTCTGTGGTTTGAAACCGCAAATCTGAAAAAGCTCATGTGGGTACAAACATTCAAGCACTCCAACAAACACCGTCAACCTAGCAATTAGAGTGGCTTCAGGTAGGAGGTTTTAGTTTTGGTTTTGAGGATTTCAGCTTTTGGGAGTATTTTGCCTTTAACAACTTATTTGATTAAAAGCCCGTTATGGTGGGGATTTCCTTGTATGTGTTAAGATTAAACCATCTCATGATAAAATCTGTCTGAAGAAACACAGCATGTCTCTCGATAAACAGCCTTGAGCAATCAATTTAAAATCAGTTCCAGCCGTCAGAGGTTTAGACTTATGGCTACTTGCAGGAATATAGTATCTGGATCATTGAAAGGAGGAGAAAAGGTAATAATACAAATACAGAGATTAAGCAAGTACAACAAGTGTAACTCCATGTACTATGAGTCAGATGACTCCAGCCTCTGATTTACTCCTTCCTCTTTGTTACAAAAGCTCTTTGATCAGCTACTGCCGGCAGCTTAAAACGTCCATTGCACACTATAAAATCAGTACCGACTAGAAATCGCTGAGGATGCTGATGTCTGCAAACTCCTGGCGATATCTGTACGAGTACAAGGCCAGGAGAAAGGACCATTTCAGAGTCAGGAAGCTCCACACACAGGAGAGATAGAGGCTCCTCGGGTCAGTAGGAGCTGTGGGACAGATAAAGCAGAAAGTTGAATACTTTGCTTCAGAAAATCTCTAATAAGCAGTAGGCAGTAGTCCTAAGGAGTTCTTCTAATTCTCTATTATACTGATTACTCATTATGAACAAGGAACATCAGAGGGAAGATTACATTGCTTCTGCGTGATGGCGAGAGTTAGGAAGGCAATGAAGGCGGTCACTGCAAAAACTGAGAAGAGCACACCAACAGCGATGAAGAACTTGAGGCCTTTGAGCCAGGTGCGCCAGAAATCCTGCAGGTACATGATGTGTGTGACAAGACACCAGAGCGCCAAAACTCCTGTTGAAACAACAACAACAACAAAACACACCTTCATAAAGCATCAAAAATAGAAATTATACTTATTACAGTATTTGGAGACATAATGACATGATGCCTGGTGTGATTAAAAGCAGCAGAGTCAACGGGTCTATTAAAACAGTTTAGACAGGACTATACATATACATAATATGTGGTTAAGTAAGTATGTTGGTATTAAAAAACTTTTAAACATTTATGTGGGGTTTCCCCACAAACATTACTATTGATTTGATATTTTTATTTCCAAAAGTGACATTCACTAAAACTAGTATTGACGGAGTTAAAGCTTAACTGTGATGCTGGGGAAGTGGATAAAATACAAATCTGGTCCTCTGAACAAGTGTGACCTACATTAGAGTATTTAGCCAGCTAAAATAGAACGAAAATGAATTAAAGCCAACATTGACAGCAAAAAATGTGTTAGGAATCTTGGTGGCAACAAGGGTGAGACTAAATATAGAAAACACAATACATTAGTAGTAACAAGGGTGAGACTAAATGAAGGAAACAACATACATTAGTGGTAACAAGGGTGAGACTAAATGAAGGAAACAACATACATTAGTGGTAACAAGGGTGAGACTAAATAATGCAAACAACATACATTAGTGGTAACAAGGGTGAGACTAAATAAAGAAAACCACATACATTAGCGGTAACAAGGGTGAGACTAAATAAAGAAAACAACATACATTAGTGTAACAAGGGTGAGACTAAATAAAAAAAAACACAATACATTAGTAGTAACAAGGGTGAGACTAAATAAAGAAAACACAATACATAAGTGGTAACAAGGGTGAGACTAAATAAAGAAAACAACATACATTAGTGGTAACAAGGGTGAGACTAAATAAAGAAAACAACATACATTAGTGGTGACAAGGGTGAGACTAAATAAAGAAAACAACATACAACAAACACCTTGTTATATGATTATGGTGATGTTTGACTTTGCAGGCCTTGTAGAAGGATTAGGCAGCCTTAATTAAATGCTCCGATATGACATGAAGAAGACACTCACATTAACAATGAACAATATGTCTTAGGTGATAGCTAGCTAGGTGTGTAAACATACCTGACAGGCCTCCCATGGCCGCCGTCCATGGCTGTTTGTATGCTATATTCCAGACCAGGAAAGCCGAAAGTCCAACCATGGTTCCAAAGGTAGCATAGCCTATGCTAATGTAAATTCTGCGGACTCCCATTGTAAAATACAATAACTGCCTCCCAAATGTTTGTAACAGGCGTTAAGTATGGCGTATGTTTATTAAGCTAGCTACATCAACCAGCTTAGCTACCGCCTCATTATGTAATATCATAGACACAAACGAAAGGAAAACGACAACACAAAATTCCCCTGGGCTAATAGACTAGCGTTAGGAAGAACGACGTTGTTAGCAAGACTAGCTTTCGAAAAAGCTAAGTAATAGCCGGTTTGAGTACCTGATACAACCCACAAACTCTGATGACATAATTTAGATTTCAAGCCAACAGGCAGCAGCTAGCTAAACAGCAACCAAGTGTTTATCTGCTGTAGCAGTTACACCGCAAAGATGGCACATTATGATCCAGAAACACCCCCACCGCGGATCCCCAATGGACGCCAGTTTTTAGCCGATGCCAAAACATACACACCTTCGGTTACTTCACTGTTATAAAACACTTGAAATACAAAATAGTTGATGTTGCTGTGTTTAAAAAAACACGAATATGTTCCGAGTGCGTTTTCAACAATTTTGTGCAGAGTCATCCATCACTTAGACATTAAATATCTTTGCACTGAGGAAACCCCCTACTCGCCAACACACCGCCTCTAGTGGAGCAAAGAGCAAAAAGTGAAAACTCCAACGTTTAAGTTGGTATACATTGGGTCGATATTGTTGGTTACATGGAGGCCATGACAGCTCACTGTGAAGGCATTTGTTGTTTAAAAATATAATAATCTAAAAGATTTTGCATAAACATATAGTCAGGCAAAGAAATAAAAGCATTGTGTAATACACACTGTCAGCTAGAAAGACACAAACCGGTGGAAGAAAATCCTTCACTAGAGAAAAAGTAGCAAAAACAGACTGATTTAAGTAAAAGTCCTGTATTAAATGTCAATAAATATGGAAATGTGTTTTAAAGTATCAAAGTAAAAAAAACTCATAATGCTGAGAAAATGGTTAGTTTTACTAATGAATTATTGTTTTTTGGTTAATTCATGTAAAATGCGAGAGTTTTTTGGAGGCTACACATTCTAGGATGGGAGAATTTTCAGAAAGTTCAGAACATATTACATACTAAACATTTGACGAACTTGTTGGAATATTCATTGTTGTAGCGTTGTTATAATAGTTAAATATTAAATTTGTTTAAATGAATATACATGTAATAAATGAATGTAATAAATTAAATAATACAGCTACATACATTTGTTTCATTTGTATTTTTCTGAGGTTATTTTTAGTTTTGGTTAATGCTTTTGTTTTGAAAGTACCAGGCAGCCTTAGCCACCAGGTGCACGCCACATAGACAGGTGAACAGGTATGTGGGAGGTAGACCATGGGGAGGAGCTGATGGTTTTATAAGTTCAATATGTTTAATATGTAAAATCTGTGACTGCAAAGTATTAACTAAAGCTGTCAGAGGAGCGTAGTGGAGTAAAAAGTATACATTTTCTTCTGAATTGTATTAGTAGCATAACATGGAAATAAGTCATTTACAATTACATTGAATTAGTACCCGCGAGGGACCAAGCTGGCAGGCATTTGGAGTCATTAAACTTGTGTTTCCATTTGAATTTTTACTGATGAATTGTCCTGTTTTTGTTTTCTTTTTTCTTCTTTTCTCTTCTTTTTTTCCTGTTTTTACATACTAAATGTTACTATCCTATGTCTTTTTTTACTGTAACTCCAACCTGCCTATTGGACTGCAGATGGAAATTAACCCTGGGGCTACAATCTGGCACATCTACGTGTACTGCTGTACTTGTTCATCAATGTGCATTGTCCTGAATTTATAAAATAAATAAAATAAAATAAAACAGGTTTTTAGTTTAAAAAAAAAAAGTTTTATTACAGAAAACAGAAAGTTCTGGCCCATACAAGAGGACTACTAAACACAATTTAACCCAGGTACCTTAACTTTAACCTTAACCTTAATCTTAACCTTAACCTTAACCTTAACCTTAACCAAAGCTGGACTAAACAGACCTAAAGCCATGAGGGAAACTTATACAGTGGCTGATCAGGCCATTCTGACCCAAAGGGTGTAGCCCAACACATTATATAGACAAACCACAATAACTACAACCCATGTTAAACCAACGCTACCTAATGTGAACTAATGATAAATCAATCAAGTAATCGTAAAATATAACTAGCAAAGAAAGAACACAACTGAAAAAATGGATACTCTGCCACACCCCCATGTGGGGAAAACATGGCACAGTCCAATTATCCATTCCCCACACATCAAATTCACTGAATGCAACTTAAACAAAGACAATGAACCTGAAATTAGCTGTATTGACAAAGTTAAATAAATGTGTGCAACCAAACAGAAAACTAAGTCAAATAACTAAATAAAGTGATTGTAGAACTAAAGTGTGTGTCCAGTTCTTTATATTGTATAATGTGTAATGTGCTCAAAACAAGAGAGAGTTAACCCTGGTGAGTGGTTGCTGTTTCCATGTTTGGCTGCAAGTGCGGCCATCACAGTACACAAGTACAGTACTTGAGTAAATGTACTGTTACAATCCACAACTATTAAATATTAAACAAGATGTAAAAACACAAAAAAGTGAATAAATCTACAAAGAAAAGATATTCACATAAAAACATGAGTGTGGTTAAATGGTAGCACGCAGGAAAATGTATCAGCAGGAAGCATTAAAGCATAATTTCATTTATTCAGAGCATGTTTTATAGTTGGACTGTAAATCTAGCAATTACACATGTGTAGAAAATTTAAATCTGTGCTCTAAGCAATCCTGTGGTTATTGGTAGCTATGTTACAGTAAAGGATGTCGCCCCCCCCCTCCCCAGCCCTTCTTCACAGCCAATCAGAAAGATACAGGAAGCTAAGTTCGGCAACACTCCCCACAACTCACATAAACACCAATGACTGAAAAATCATCCTCCGGCATATGAAAAAAGCAAAGGCTGAAAAGATCAAGCAAAAACCCCAGACGCATGGGAGACGAAAAGCTGAAGAATCTTACACAAGTGTACTAGTGGTGAGTTACTAAATATTACTAATTAAAATAATATAAAATAATATACTGATGTTTTGTGTGGTGTATCAGATAGATAGATATAGATAATTATTTTAATTCTTCAGATAGAAAATGGGCTTTACATGGTACGCCATGCAAATTTAAGAGAAATATCAAATGTTATGAAGAGTTTTTGTGTATATGCAAAGGTTTTTTCCATTACTAACTGCGTCAATTTTCAAAACAAACCAAATTATTTACTCTCTAATATGACTGCAGGGGTCAAGTATCAACATGTGACTGAGCAGCAGGAGGTCCATGAGTAAGAAGAGCTCACAAACTGATTTTAAAAAGAAAATTAAAAACAATTGTCATCTATTTTATTGCTTTTACTCGTGTGCTTCAATCTTTGTTTGACCACGGGGTCAAACCAAAAGAAATAAATAAGTCTCTGCCTGTCACTGCTTACTGGATAGGGGGGGAGGAAGGAAACGTGTGTGTGTGTGTGTGTGTGTGTGTGTGTGTGTGTGTGTGTGTGTGTATGCGCGCACACACCACCAGACAGGCACAACAAAGACCTTTTGGCAAAGTACACATTCCATGGGCGTAGATGTGTTGCAGGAAATCCCACTCCCATCCCCGGAGGATCCAAATAGAAACACACACAAATCCAGAAAAAGTGAAACACAGACAACACAGCGAAAACCTAAAACTATTATTAGTTTACCAGTGTGATACTATATAAGGGCCTTCACGTCATCACTAAAACTTCATTTATGTAGTTTTGATGCTTGAGTTGTTTCTATATTTAAAAAAAGAGAATCAGTGTGTAGATTCTCATTAAATCATTTCATACATATTTAGAATTGATGTGTACATTTGCATGAGGCTTTTAGAAATTTCCTCTCCACGGGATGTAGATTGCAGAGCTTAAGTGCTCTCAATAGAGGGCAGCATTTATTTTCAAAATGCCAGAAGTGCATGTGAACCACAGACTGTGTAAATATTGATTTAATATTAATGGTCTGTGATGTAAACTGAAGCTTCGATGCAAAAAAGACGCGGGACCTGAGGGACTGAAGAGTCCAAGGTGTCAGCAGCCTGCATTTAGTCTCTCCTGCAAGATGGAACAACTCAACAATTCTCTGAACCTCGTCACTTTCACGTCAATCCCAGAGCCACAAAGCAACGACCAAGTATTGAAATTTCTGGCTTTACATTTTTGAAAATCAATCCTGAGACTATCCCCATCCAGTGTAGATTAACCTTCTAAAAAGCAGTTTGGTCCAGTGTGTATTTGGTACAGAACTACCACAAAATTCCCCAAAACAGTCCTCTTTCTCTCAGTGATGTGGCGCCGTGCACATAAGATAAATAAGTCACTTTGTCAGATACCATCAGACAGACACATTTTAGCAATGTGCTCTTCTTTATCAGCTATCATGTTTACATTCCCTCAGGAGGACGTAACAAGGAAAACTGGATTCCTTCGTTTTGAACAGTCTCAATTTTGTAACATATAGAGAGTCCCTGTGCGGCATTTGGAAGAGACAAAGACACATGAGTTTAGCTGAAGCACGGAAAACGAATCGATCGCACTTGCAATACTTTGCTTTGACTGCTTTACCGTTAATACTGGATTTTGGACAGCTCTGACTGGAGCATCCTCAAGATCTCTAAACTTCGTAAGGAGTTACTGTTTTTTTACAGGGTGTGCAATGTAGCTTCTGTTATGCAACTGGGATGAAGGTGGGGTTGTGATTCCAAGGGATTTGAGCTTGTAGACTTTTAGTCGTTCACTCAACACACATGCTAATGCAGTAGGACTGAGAAAGGAGCATGAATCTCTAAAACAGAGGTAACTTACAACAGGTGCTGGAATTTTCACTATATGGAAAATAAGAGGCAGTTCCATTACACTGCCCTCCTGGATCTTTCCAGTTAGAGGAACCACCAACCCGAAGAACAGGAAAGCAGGACACAATTAGTCTTCTTGTCTGTGTGCGTCTTGTGGAAAGCCATGGCAAACTGACTCTGGCATTGAGGTCAGTACAGGAAGGGCAGCCTTGCACTGGAACAATAGCAGTGACTTAAACAAGTCTTACGCAACACATCCAGGCTGCAGGGCACAGTCACAACTGGAGGTGCACGGGAAATCAAGTTAAATAGAGGGTCCGCCTTGGCCGTGAATCCACGAATGACATGACAAATGCATTATTTTGTTTCTTACTTGGGAAAGAAACTTATTTTTACCCTGTTTTTGTTTCACACAGATACTGTTCAGCCCATCTCCTCGATGGAGAACTTGGTCAAATCCATCTGTTCCCCACCAAGGCGTTGTACACCAGACATAAGTGAAGTAAGTCATCTGCTTCTATGCTGGAACACAAATATACACAGACAAATAGACATAGAGAAAGATGCATTCACAGCTGAACGTTAACAACCGTTGGTACAATATACAGCATCACGAGTTTTAAGAATCCATAAACCAGTAATGGGTAACAGTTTAACACCTGTGCAAAGGACAAACACCTGTCACCAAACTGTCAACTGAAACTGTACCAAACTTCTGATAAGAGACCCACCGAGTTCACTTCTCCAACCTAAACTGTTTTCTGCCCTTGAAACTTGTTTATCTGTGAGTCCATGCCTATATAGACCCGGTTGAGCCAGACAGCTGGACAGCCTGATAAGTGTGTGTGTGCATGTGTGTGCAGAGTTCTGCATCTCAAGTGTTCTGCCCTGAATTACTACACTGAGCAAACTAGACTACATAGTGACTGTATGGAACATTGACTCCTTTAATAACCTTGATCCAGTCTTGTGAATTTACGGAGGCAGGTGAACTGTTAAATACCAGCAGGTTAAAGGGTAACTGACGTTTTTTTTTCACCCTGGACCGTATTTTCCTTTGTTTTTGTGTTTAAGTGGCGGATAGGAACAACAATCTTTGACATTGGTCCAGTATTAAGCAAGATCGCTGCAATTGGTAGCGGCAAAACAAGCTACAATGTGAGTTAATAGGGCAATTGTGCAGCTTTTATCTAGGTTTAGAAAAGTGCTCGGTTTGCCACTGACAAGCTCAGATTAATATTCTAAGTGTCTGACAACATTATGGAAAGGATTTCCAAGAAGATCATCCTTTCTTTTAAGGAGGAATATCTTTTTTTTTTTTTTTTACAAAATCACCCACAAAATTGCATTCGCTAAAGCCACCAGACTCCATGTAAATAAACAGTAATTCTAGCATAGTACAATACACTTAATTCAAAGTCAACAAACAAAATCCAACTAGAAAGCTGTTTTGGGTCATCTTTCCACCTTCCCCCAACCATCACAACCCTAGTAGTTTACCAATTTACATAAGCTACACTTAAAAGTATTTTCTTAATTTTTTTAAATGGAGTTTGGTAGGTTAGGCGCTAGTGATCTTAAAGCTGTTTCTGGTTAAACAGAAAAGTCTTAAAGAAGCTTTTAAAAGGACAATCTCTTTAGGGATCCTTTCCATAATGTTGCCAGACACTTAGAATGATAATCTGAGCCTTTCAGTGGCAAAAACAGTACTTTTAGGGGACCAAACTGACTGAACATTTCTCCCGCTTAGTACCGGACCAATTTCAAAGATGGTAGTTACCCTTTCAGCCCAGCTACAAATGGGTCATTCCATACCAACCCACCTAGAACTCCCAGTTCATGTACTGGACTTTCATGAAAAGAATCATATGAAACTTTAACTTTATGGGATCTTGCAAAATCCTATGGCTCTACTCTAAATGTCTTTTTCAATTATGAAGTTTGACCGCTCCGCATTAGCAAACCTAGACACGCCTTTAGAACCCTCCAAGCGGTACAGCTCTCTAGAAACACCAAAATCTGAATTTTCAATACAAACTAGGGTGGGCAATAGGGAGAAAATGAGATACTACCATATGCTTGACCAAATACCTCGATATTGATATTGCGGCGGTATTCTGGGGTTGACAAATGGTGCTTTAACAAAATATCTTCACACATAGATTTTAGATGAATAATCATCAGTAGTGTAGAAACAATGTCTAAGTGGGGGAAAGCCAAATGATAGAGCAGCTAGAACAGTGCATCACTATACTGTAATGCAGCCTTTAAAACCAGAAAAAAAAACACTTATCACGATTTTACAATATCCCAAATCTAAGACAATATCTAGTTTCATATCACATTATCGATATAATATCGATATGTTGCCCAGCCCAAATACAAACATAAAATCTGCCCTTCTATGTGGCTGTGAAACCTGGACATTCACCAAATCAATCATCATTAACGTGTTCATCAACAACGGTCTCAAGTACATACTGAGGATTTGGTGGCCCAACAAGATATCAAATGTAGACCTGAGGAAACGCATGAACCAGGAGAAAAGCCACACAGAAATTAAATCTAGAAAGTGGGGATGGATTGGTCATACATTTAGGAGGATCCAAGGAACACAGCAAGAGAAGTTTTGGACTGTTATCCCAGAGGCAAGAGGAAGTTAAGGAGACCTAAATCCAACTGGAGGAGGTACATACTTGATGAACTGACCAAGACAGGGACCACCTGGCAAGAAGTAAAAACCTTAGCTCAGAGAAGATTGAGGTGGAGATCCATGGTGGAGGATTAAATTAAATTAATGAATTAAACGAAGTCTAAGCTTATTTTTCACTGGACTGGGTTGAAATGTGTGAAAAATCCAAGAAACCCTGATAATAAAGGTAATTAACATGTACACTTTAACAAATGTAACGTAAAAGTTAAAGCAACTTACTGTCAACAATTGGCCAGCAAGTTACTGTGAATTATTTTTACAGTAAAGGTAAAAATCTGCATTTGAAGTTTGCAAATGAACATATAGACAAGCCTGACGCATTGTGGGAATAAGTTCTGTAGACCTATGAGGTTAAATTAGCCGGAATGACCAAAGGTACGTTTGGAGAAGAAAGGACACAGAATATAATGGAAGAACCTCTGTCCAACTGTTAAGCATGGGGGGATCAATCATGGTTTGTGGTTGTATTGCAGCCAATGGCACAGGGAACATTTCACGAGTAGAAGGAAAAATGGATTCAGTAAAATTTCAGCAAATTTTGGATGCTAACTTGATGCCATCTGTGAAAAAGCTGAAGGTAAAGAAAGGGGGGCTTCCACAAATGGATAATGATCTTAAACACACCTCAAAATCCATGGGGGATTACATCACGAGGCGTAAACTGAAGGTTTTGCCATGGCCTTCACAATCTCCTGACAAGGTATTAACTCTGCAGGGTACCCATACTTTTAAAATCTAACTTTTTGTGACATATTACACGGATGTCTAATCTGTTGATGCCTTTTGGAGATTTTTCCATCTTTTCTTGGCTTCTTTATGCACATTAATAAAAATGTTTACCTTGGGTGCCCAAACTTTTGAACCCCCCTGTACAGTACTATTATTGTGAATCTAAAGTAAATAACTGTAGATTTCACAGCCATTCATGACAGTGTATGTGTTTTAAAAAGGTATCAAATTAATCAAAACTAATCCAACTAGCGGACATAATTTTGCAAATTTAAAGCTTCTTCATTTGGGTATAAAAAAAATGGAATAAGCAAGATATAACTTAAAAATATTTAGCTGTGTGACATATTGATGAGGTATTTTAAATTAAAGGATTATTAAGGATTTTGTTCACCACGCAGGTCCAGCAGGCCATTAGTCACCTTTAAACACAGCAGCTGGGCTGTCACTGAAATATGCATATCTGGTGACACATTAGGCTACATTTCCTGTTTACGTTTTAAAATAAAAAGGACAAAAGGTACAGTGTGCACCTGCCCACGTACACACGGAGTGCAGGTGTCAAGTTAAATGAATCAAAGGCAATTAATTAGGCGGTACAAAATGCCAGAGGAGGCCGTCTCTCTGACGACTCCCTGTTGGTTCCCTGCCCAAAAAAAAAAGAAGAGCGCACACACACGCAACACGGCAGTGCGCCTGTGCGTGCCAGGGATGGCTGAAGCCTACACACTCCGTCCTCACAGAGAGGCAGACACGTCTGTCGAAGGTAGCCGGTCTGGGTTTTGGTTGCAGGGACACAATCCTGCCTGGATTTTGTCGTAAAACATGCGGAGCGCATGACGCTGCGTTGTTTTGTCGGTGCGCATTAGAAACAAAACGCGGCGGACGGGGCGATACTTTTGCTGGGAATAATGTCTGGAGGTGCAGAGTCCGCGTGCACAGCTTCTGACTGGGAAAGTTGTTGGTCTCTTGTTTGGATCTGAGACAAGATGCATCTGCTTCGGAGTCACAATTACCAAGTGTTCCCGGACCGCTCCTCAGTGGAAACACCGACCATACGAGGCATCAGCTGGGTATGCTGCTTTAATCTTTGCTTCAGAGAACTAACTGCAGAGTGGGAGATGAGAGTGATGACAAGCACCATCTAAAGCCACTGTCTTGTATTGTAGTGCATTTTAAAAGTAATACTACGGTAACTTAGGCTGTCCATATTCATATGGAGACTTCACATATCTTACTTTTTCCCAAAAATAAGCACTCATGGGAGGACACTTGCTTTCTGTAAACGTCTTGTGGAGATGCTTAAATAATCCTTGACATGGAGTGAATGTCTTCACATGGCTTAATAGCCCTAAAAGACCTAGTATTTTGTTAAAGTGACAACCACCCAATTGTTATCTAATGCGTTTTGCGCTGAAACTCAGCATAAAAAAGTCTTTGCAGTTTCAGGATAGGTGGAGAAAGAGAGCAGGTGAAATGAGCTTATGTGAAAATTGGGTTTAATTCACCTCACTTCCTGTCACTTTCACTACGAAACAGTTTAAGTCCCCAAAACGGCAGCTTGCAGATATTTCAAGAACTCTTCAATTGGACTGAAGTAGACTTCTCTGTTGTTTTAGTAGCTTGGGGGCAAGGACACAAGACGGTAACAAAGCACAGTCTTTTTTTTTTTTTTACTTAAACTCAGGTTATAAATAGTGTATTGTTCCCCTTCAATAGAATATCCCTGCTCAGTTTACAGAGGAGATTGTAGAAGAATGCACAAAGGGGAGGTTTTAGTCTCCAGGTCACAGGAAGACAGAACAGTGAGGCTCTAAATTTACGTGGTGTTTATAGCATTAATAGGTCAAAGTCAGCTGTAAATCTCCAGACTGCATTCTGCATTATCTGCTATTACCAGCCATGTCATGTTTTACAAAAACTGTACAATTATAGTACATAATACAGTTACAGTAAATAACTGACTATTATGTTTTGGATATGGCATGTCCGTCTGATACCTGACAACCTGAGCTTATTGGCTTAATGTGACGTGCTACACATATTATCCAATATCACAGGAGTTGTCAAACTTGCTGCAGTGAGTTTGAGTTTCAGTTATTTACAGTATACATGATAAATTACACATTAGCACTTCCACAGAGATGTCAAGTTAACAGCATACCAAACAAACAACGAATACATGCATTGACTTGACATTATGATTATCTCTTCTGTGTGTTTGTAGTACTAAACCAGCACTAAGGCAGTCGGATCTGCTTCAATAAAGAGATTCATTTTAGAATTGCATACTAGATTTAAGGCTTGATAAGCAGAGTCATTCCCCCCACCCCCAAACAGTATCCAGTAAATCTGTTGATTTAGGTATGATATCAAAAATGTGCCCAATTTAACTGGCATTGAGGCATTTGCTAATTCCTTCTCTGAGCTAATGCAGTGCATACCTTCAACAGGGGCAACACTGAGATCTGTTTTCTGTCATCATTAGGAGATGCCAGGGCATAGACTCCCTGTCCTTATTGCTATTGCATACCAGCGCTGAGAGATGGTGACAAAGCAGAGACCAATATACCTCACATTCATAAAAGCTTTGTTATTGTGTCTGCCTGTCTACCCCCCATATTTTGTCCACTTATGTATCCTATTGGTTGAGTCATACCTGATACAACTGCTTTCTTGTTTTATGGAGTCATATTCAGTTAAATATACTTTAATTAGAACCAAAATCACAAGTATGTATCGCACTTTCAAGCTCGTCGCCTACAGTAACAGACTTGCACTGGGAGCTAACGGGGTGTTTTGGTTGGCCAATGTGTCATTCAGGCTATGATCATCACGGCTGGCTGCACAACAGCTAGACAAAGCAGCACCACAGAGTCTGTCTCTAGAGGGACTGGAGACACTTGACTGATGTGTATCAGTCACGTGAGAAATTTCCTGATCAACAGTCACTGTATGATTGAGTAACTTTGCATCAGGTATTAGGATTCATAGCCAACAGGCCATACAGAAGACCTAAATATCTATCCTTGCAACATGAGTAATCCAGAGCACTGATAACAATTGCCTTTAGAATGCAGGTAACATTACAGGATGTTAAGTGAGTCATAAAAACTAAGAAACAAAGAACACATTGAAGAAATGGCTAACTTCTAGACTACTGTTCACAGATGCAAAACCAGACAATTACATGATTTCCCATAATAAGCAAGTTCCTATTTTCCACAGAGTTTAACACAGTTCCAATTCGAATAGACACTTTCCTGTTCTCAATTCTCACCAAAATGATTAGCTACACTACTCAACCCCCTGTTTGTAACGTTAACGCAGTCCTAGCTACGTAAGTAGGAAAAACTGTGAGTTTGTGTAAAGTTAGCATGTTTGCCCCACTTTAGTTTTCCAGCTTTCCCGCGTTGTCCTGCTGCTTTGGGTTCTCAGACATCTTTCAGGAAGATGTCGAAGAACCCTGGAAGCCTGTCCCTGACCAGGGATCACCTCCTTTGAATTACACACACGCGATGCCAAAAAAAAACATTGTCTCTGACAAGCTAACGCCGGACATTTTTGTTTTGCTTAGAACCACTCTAGGTTAACACTCGTGTTGCCTTCCTGTCAACCTGTAACTTTGTGTTTTTCCAGGTTGAAATTTCAACATTTTGTCCTTTTTTCTACAATTTTTTCTATAAAGTTTTGTCAATTTTATTCCAATTACAATTTTTTTTTTTGGGGTCACTTTTTACAGTAATTTTATGTTTTTTTTCTTCTTCACTCATCCGATGTTTTTGATGTTTTTTGTCACTTTTTCAGATTAATTTTTTCCTGCATTTAAAATAATAATATTTTTGTTGATTTTTTTTCTTTTCTGCGTTTTCATAGTTTTTTCAACATTTGTCACTTTTTTTCAACATTCTTTTGTCATAGTTCTTTTATAGAAAATGTTTGTAAAGGGGTCAAATTTGATAAGAAGAGGGTTAAAGTGGGGTTGGTGGGTTTGGTTTACACCAAGACCCCGCGGCTGGTGGGCACTGAGGTGTTCAATATCGACTTTTATCGAGTTCTAAAGTCTGTCTTTAGCTATCTTTAAAAGAACTGCCAACTACCAGCAAAGGACGACATATAGCTAGCTAGCTAGCTAGCAAGGCTAGCAACCCCTTGGCGGACAGCCAATCAAATTGCAGATGGGCAACTGGCAATCAAACACACCTGGCAAATTAAAGCAATATTTTAAAACTGTTCTATCCAGCAATCAATCTTAAAATGTAGGCTATAATAATGACAAATAACAGCAGTAATCAATGATATAGAATTATATTCATTGAAATGTCTCAGTAACTAAAACCATACTCTTTTCTGCCAGTTAGGGCACTGGTAGGGAGTCTGCATATATATATATATATATATATATATATATATATATATATATATATAGGTTGCATGCTTGTATATAGGTTACATGCTTGTATATGTTGCAAACGCTGCAGTGCATTTAATCTTTAATTTGTTGGATTTTCAAAAGCCTTTTCTTGGATAAAGCATAGTCCATGGTTAAAAGCAACCTTTTCACCTAGAAAAAAGCATGGCAACAGGCTGTGTACTTTACTTTGCTGATATCTATGAACTCTGTCCTCCCACTTCATCACACCCACTTGACACCCACCCACACCACGCTGGAGACAATGGTAACACAGGCCAGGTTGAGATAATGTACTTGCGTTGACCTTCATCCCAATGAAAAGAAATAATTATTCTTTCTATCTGGATGGTCCAGCTTGGTTAAATCTGTTTATTTGGTGCCTTGGCAGCGAGATAATCATCCACAACCAGTCCTGATAGTTCCTGTGGAATCTTTCTGCTTTATTTCAGAGGCTTTTGACTTGCAGCAGTAGTGATAACGTCCCTCTTCCTGTTTCTCTTAGACTCCGCTGCCAGAGACGCTGAATTCAAAGGACACCATGAAGCAGGTGTGTACGCCAGAGATGGTGAGCCATATCTTGGTAAATCACATCCATAAAGCAGAGAGCAATCCAAGGTTCTCACTGGTGTTAGACCCCTGCTGA
Source organism: Etheostoma cragini (assembly GCF_013103735.1). Lineage (NCBI taxonomy): Eukaryota > Metazoa > Chordata > Actinopteri > Perciformes > Percidae > Etheostoma > Etheostoma cragini. The sequence continues at coordinate 2,822,592 of NC_048413.1, read as the reverse complement.
ACATTGGAAGACACACAATGTCAGGAGAAGTGTGATTTCAGCAAGTTTTAGCACTTAAGCAAGTAGAGATGGCCCCAAACGATATTGAATACGGACATTTCTAAAAAGAATGTTGGAAACTGGATTGTCTTTAAGCTTTCATCACAAGAGTTAATTATCATCTAGCATCTTAAATCATATGATAGTCTTGAAATTCCTTCTTCAACAATTTCATAATCATTTTTATTTATTTTTTACCATGGAAAAGAATCCGATTGAGATTACAATCTCTTGTACAAGTGAGCCCTGGCCAAGAAGGCAGCACATCGAGGATAAACTTTAACAGGCACACAGGGATGGACAAGAATAATAAATAAAAATTAAAAACAGAAAATCACAGTTTCAAAACAAGGGCAGACATGTTGATAAATTTGATTTAGGTAGGACTTGAATTCAGTATGTGAAATAAGAAACTGCAGTTCTAGCTGATTTTTGATTTAGCGGATTAGCACTATAACTAAAATCTAAAGCGCTAAAAGTGTGGTTAAACATGAAGGACTGTGTCCAGGTATTGATTTGTACACAAAGTTCAACCAATGTTTGAGCCTTCTTGTGTTGATTGAGGGCCGACCCACCATTTCATATAATACACAATGATGGGTAGAGTACTTTGCATGCATTATAAATCTCAGTGCTGCTGAATGATACACAGAATCCAATGATTTCAACTCGGCCTCTGTAAAACACATCTCCATTTTCCAGACTTAAACCCAGCTTTAATTTCAGTTTATTAGGTAACTGCTCAATATGCAAATCAAAAGACATCTCTTCCTCCAATATAAATGTTTCAAAGCACGTGTCAGGCTTCTTGTCCCTCTTTAGACTATCACCGGTTTACAAGTTTCTCTCTCCTCATGGGTCTCCTGACTTCTGTTTTCATCCAGAGTCGCAGTGCTTGCATCCTCTCAAACTGCTGAACTTGTTCTTTTGTTGCTATAATATCCTGCATTACTACTCAAGCGAGTCTTAAAAACACATTCCTAGCAGGGCATGCAGTCACAAGGAGTCTAAAGGGCACTTAGGGCCCACAGTTAATTGACCCTCCCTACACTCCCTACACTCCCAAGCCCTAGACCTCACCCAGCCCAGGCCCCTCACCCTGCCTTATCTCAGCTTCTTCAACAACATGCCAAGGAGAGAACTTTAAAAACAATCATGACAGGGTTGTAGGCCTACGTGGAAAGTCAATTCTAGTTGGAGAGAGAGAGAGAGAGAGAGGGAGAGAGAGAATATCTTTCAACCCCAAAATAATCAATGCCTGTGCCTTTTAGTTTTGTGCCGGAGCGAGAAGATAGAGTAATCATGTCTGCAGGGGGCAGTTATTGCTAACCTCTTCCAGCTTAGTTTGGTTGCTTAGGAAGTGTTGGCTCCAGATTCTAAAAGTCCCTAATGAGCATCATACATTCTCGTAGCACTGGACAAGACGGCTCTTTTTTTATAAACTGTGTTTGATTGTTGTGCCCCAAGTTTGATATGAGATGCAAAGCTGTTGTTTTCCTCTTTAGACATGATTAGGTTAGATTAGATTCAACTTTATTGTCATCAAACAGGTACAGGTACAAGGCAACAAAATGCAGTTTAGGTCTTACTAGAAGTGCAATAGCAGCAAGTTCAGGATATACAATGGTTTTATAAGTGCAGGACATGGATATGTATTGAATAAATATAGAAATGAATACTACTTTAAACAGAATTTTACGGATAGATTTGTCCTATGAATATAATATATAGATGACTAGTATTGGGATCAAGATTTACAGCTGGAGATGTACTGAATATAATATACAGGTGGATATTACTATAAATATAATTTTTACAGATATGTACAATGAACATAACGTACAGATTGTTACTATGACAGAGTTTACTGGGGAATATGTACTATCAATATGTATACAGATGGCTATTACTATAAACAGAAATTTTGAGGATATATATATATAATAAGTTATGGGCAGAAGTTATCCAGTCCAGTAGAAAGTTGCATATTACAGTTAAAGTACGGTATTGCAGATGTATATGTAAACAGTTGGTACTGTAATTAAACAGTCAGCAGTGCAAATTGATAAACCAGTCACACTGAAGTAGAATTCACCATACTTAAACACACGCTTAACAGCTCCTGATCTCTGCTCACATTTAGAAATTTATTAAAAATTTGTGTAACGGAAATTGAGCATGTCCCAGTGTAATTTTTTGTTAAAAAAACATACTTTTCATTTTCTTTTGGCTGAGGTGGTTCTGCTCCACAGGTACATGACTTTGTAGACTGGATGTAAAATGGGTTGGGAGTGTTTCCCGTGTAGGTCAGATGAACTACAGATACAACTTGAAAAATCGGAAAACCGATGCCTTATGACCTAATCAAAGGGCTTGAATGGGGAAAAACCATATCCGTCATGTATTGCAGAATGGCAATATTGCCTTCTGAAGAGTGGTCTTGTGTTTTTCTCACACAGAGATGAGGAAAAAAAGTCAGGTATCTGTAGTCCGCAGAGCTGCACAATGCTTCTCGTCAACTCGGTGTTCATCTGTAGCTGCTTCTCACACAACACAGCCCACCAAGGTCACTAAGAGTAAGAAACAGAGAAATGTCTCGCCTACTGAGTGGATAACTGTGCTCATCATTATTCCACCCCACAAGGAAAATACATGAAACAAAACCCCAGACTGCACTACACACTTCAAAGGATTATGACTAACACTACTTACACGTTAATGAAAATAATGCACAAAATAGATCATGTGATCGTGTTGTGATAAATACAATTACCACCCTCTTTCAACCATATTACTGTGTTCACTCCTGTGTGATATTATGCATATGCCCTGCTGGAGAGTGTTTGAGCAAACTGTAAAGCAGCTGTTCTGTAGCCCTGCAAAATACAAGTAGGTGTAGTAATCTAGGATCATATAAAGAGCCTATACATTTTACAGTTTAAGTACACTTGCTTCCTGTCCAACCCTAACAAATGGCCTGATAGATACATGTGCAGAGACATCTGTGTTGGTCGCTGCACTTAGTGTGCGCATTGTACTTGGAGAAGGTGTTTTCCCTGTAAACAATTACCTGCGGGTTGTAGCTTCTAGATAACATGCTTAGGTGGCCTTTGGTTAGGTCAGGTTACATTCAGACAAGAAACAACAGTGCAGTGAAGTTCAGTGCAGCACTGCTACAACTCAGACTAAATGTTTCTGATGGACAGGTTTAGCCGCTTCAGTAAAACCTGGTTTTCGATAGTTATTTTAAGGAGTGGTAATGGAAAATGGCCTCATCAAGCAAATAAGTTTTGGAGCTGACATGCCTGAGAATGTGAGTCCCGGGGGAAAATGGGCCCCTGGGAATATTGGTGACCTCGAGACGACATAACTCCAGAGGGGCACAGCAGACGCCTTGGGGCACATTTAGTCTGCTGATGTCAGGTCTGGGAACACGCGTATTAGGTTGAAGTAACGATATATATATCATGACATAGCATGTTTTCTCGTAAATGAATAAATAAATAGTCTATTTAAAAAGACTGCCTATTTTTGGACACTCCTGTGTGAATTAAATACTTGTCAAATGATAAGTATATTTTATTATTGTGCAAAAGGAAACATGACGTGCAAGGATCAGAACATGAAGCGTCATCCAAATGACGTAAACATTGCCTGTTACTTAGGTCGGCCACAGTTTTTTTGGTATTGTGACAGAAAGGAGATATATTGTCCTATCACCCAGCCCTAGGTTGTATTGTGTAGTGTTACCCACAGGAGTCTGTTCTAGTTGTATGTTGTAATTAGCAGTCCTGCGTGAATGTGGATCTAACAAGCACTTGTCATAGCCCCCAAAGCACCATGGGAATAGGTGAGTACACAATCGGAGGTCTGCAGGCGTTTCTATATCCTGAATGAGTTGAAGAACACTAGAAAAGGACTAGAAATTCTGACAATTGCTTCCTTAATTTGCTACTCCACTTAAAGAAAAAACACTGATATAGGAAATGGACATTGATGGGAATTGTTTGTGCGTCTTAAGACCAACACCTTGGGCAAATTGCAGGGTTTCCAGTGGAATCCAAAGAACAAACAGGCAACCATTTGAGGCGCTCGTGGAGTCACAAGACCTGCAGGAGATGTGAGAGAGGGAGTCAAACAGGGAGGAGCAAAGTACAACTGTGTACTTTTCATTGGGACAGTAAATGTTGTTCGATGGTTGTTTGATTTAATTTGGTTTTGAATTGATTGTACTCTAAAGCGTGAAACCAGAACAGCCGCCAAAAAACAAAGCACATTCTTGTTACATAAGCCTTGCTTCTGCATCGGTGCATGACGGGTTTTGCACCCCTGTCTGCGGTCTTTTTAGACCTGACTCGTGTGTGTGTGTGTGTGTGTGTGTGTGTGTGTGTGTGTGTGTGTGTGTGTGTGTGTGTGTGTGTGTGTGTGTGTGTGTGTGTGTGTGTGTGTGTGTGTGTGTGTGTGTCTGTGTGTGTCTGTGTGTGTCTGTGTGTGTGTACAGTATGTGTGTCAGGTGGTGGGAGTAAGCCGCGGAAGAATCAAGAGAGTTTCAGAGGAAATAGAGTGAGGCTGGTCGGAAAGGGAAAGTTTGTTGACGCGCGTGCTGCCCAGAGAGTGTGTTGTACAGGCGAGGTGTGGGAGAGATTTACAGCAATTTATGAACACATTCTCACCTCCCTGAATCCCCCCCCACACACACACCACATTACACTCCAACACCCACAGGAATCTCCACTCACGCTGTTGACGTACGTGTTATCACACACACAATCTTCACGAGTGAGGCAAATGCAAAGAAACTAGTCTCCATCTCTCACACATGCACTCTTGTTTCTTTTGCTAACTTCTTTCTGCCGCCAACACACAAGCCGTCTGTATCAGTACACAAGACGGCCTGTGTTACACATCCTCCTCCTTTATGTACACATCCCCCCTCTCACTCTTTTGCTCCCTGTTTGATCAGAACGCAACTCACTTCAATGTCAACGTATAAAAGAAAGATGCAAGTAGTTGATCTGCTTTTTTCCTTTGCCTTTTTTTTAAGTTTCTTTCAGATCGTGTTGTGAAGGCAGCAAGGTCAGTGTATAGTGTTATGATCGAGAGGAACCCGGGTCTGATCCGAGATAGAAAGTATCACCTCAAAACATACAGGTACCTACACTGGCGGTGAGATTCCACGTTAAAACCAACCCCCGACAAATTAAATGCATATTCATGTGTGCAATTTCTCTCACAGACAATGTTGCTCCGGTAAAGAACTTGTTGATTGGCTGATGAAACAAAACGAATGCCTGCAATCAAGAAGCCAGGCAGTTGGAATGTGGCAAGTCTTGGTAGATGAAGGAATCGTTGTTCATGGTAAGAAGGAAAGAGATGAATTTTAGAAATTGGTGTCTTATAAAAAAAATATATTAATCCGCCACCCGGCAGTTTTACTTACCGATCTTTGAGCAGCCACAATTACAGAGACATCAACATAATCACGTCTTGTAACATAATGATGTCTTGGGCCTTGACGTGGACTCTATATTCTGATAATAATGTCTCAGACTGCACTTGAGAATTTACCGACACTTGTTAGAGTAGCTTGAAATCTGTTTACTGAAACTGCCAGGGCATTCGTTTCACGATGTGTTCTCAGTCAGTCAAGTGCTCACTAACCACTTATGCTCTTTGGAGGAGGCACTGTCTTCCTGGGAGAGACCACTCCAATCAGGATAGATATGCTTCATCATCAAATTAAGGGGATCACTCTGCATAAATGAATCTGATTTCCATGTATCTTGTCAGTCTGGAGTTTTGTAACGGTACTACATGACAACTCATTCTCTCATGTTGTCCTTGGGTCAAATTGACCCGTTGTCCTATATCATGTTCTTTTTTTTTTTTTTTTATTACCCAAAATAACATGAGTCCACACAACGCTCTTTAGCAGGTACATATCTCTACTTTCATTAATTCGGGGCGCTAACAAATTGAGGTGGTTTTGAAATAGTATTGAGTATAAGTTGACATATTCCAGTCTGTGATCATCCATCAACATACTTTCTTTTAATTTTGGTCAAATAATTCCTAATTTCTGCTTTTCTAACTCAAACATTAGGTATAATTTCCCATAAATGAGGTTTATTGACCATAAATTCCCAAAATAACTCTAAAATTAAAGTTAATAAGTTAGTCACGTATTGCTGAAAACATAAAAAATGTGACAAAAAGTGACTGAAAGTGTTGAAAAAGGGACAAAAACATAAGAAAAAGTTAAAAACATTAATTTAAAAAGTGTCAACAAAAGTGTTGATTTTCACTTTTGACTTGAAGACAACAGAAGGGTTAGAAGGTCAAATGAATTAATGTATTTCCAATTTTGTGTGTTTTGGTTAATTATCTGATTTTTACGTAACCAACTTTTCTCTCAGTTACATTTGGGTCTCATTTGGTGTTCTCCCGCCTCTGTGTTCTGCCTCAATCAAGTGAAACATGGGTTGAACTTCCACGACAAGGACACCCAGTTCTACCGCTTCCAGGACGCCGAGTTTGGCCTGAACCACGGGACAAATGAGAAGGAGTGGGAGGACGAGCTGCAGGAGGGGCTGTCCCTGCTGTCTCAGCTGGGTCCCGATGCTCTGCTCACTATGATTCTACGCAAATGGTCAGTATGTGGAGCCTATACACAGCTATTACCAGTGGTAGAAACATGAGGTACTTGTACTTTACTTGAGTCTTTTGTTGACTTCTACTCCACTACATTTCAGAGAGAAATATTGTCGTTTTAGCTCCGTTGCATTCATCTGACAGCTTTAGTTACTTTACAGGTTAGGATCAACGCACAAAAAACACATGAAGTTTACAAAATACACTGTTTCCATATAAACTAAACCACCCAACAGTCCCGCTGAAATGATTAGCCGATTAAAGACAAAGTTGGTTGACAGAACAGTTTGGATCGTTTCCAGTTTCTGAAATGTGAGGCTTTTTCTGCATTAAGTACTTTTGCTTTTAAGACTTTAAGTACATTTTCCTGATGATACTTTTACTCAGGTGACATTTTAAATGCAGGACTTTTACTTGTGACAGAGTATTTTTACAGTGTGGTATTAGTACTTGGTATTACTTCAGATCTGAAGACTTCTTCCACCACTGACTATTACACATGAAAACCGGTTGTATATGTGGTACTCCCCATCCAGCCCATACCTTTTTCATAGTGATCACATCTGACAGTCCATAAGGGTCAAACAACCTTTCAAAGGAACCTGTGAAGTTGGATTTGGTTTTGTAGTGCATCAGTGGTTGATTGAATGTGTTCTCTGAACGTCCCTGCATTTAGCCCCAGTCAGAGGAGTGCTGAGGACCTGGAGGTCATCTACGAGGAGCTGCTCCATGTCAAGGCTGCAGCTCATCTCTCCACCTCTGTAAGTCTCTGCCTCTGCCTGCTCTGGACATCTATGTCCTTGTGTTTAAAGCCACTAGATGTAGTTTTTAGTCCAGTTTATCATGCAGTCACAGCCCGAGGTATTAAGCAATAATTGAGCAAAGAACCTTTTGGAGTTAAACAGTCAAACAATAAGGTGTTATCAATGCAGTTCAGGCTAACTTCTTACCCCATTGTGCTTGTAGGTGCGCAAGGAGCTGGCAGCAGTGCTGGTCTTTGAATCACATGCCAAGGCCGGAACAGTCTGTGAGTGTGACAGCTTTGCTGACGTTTGAGCTCGGCTGGCAGAAAGAACCTTGGACACAGAGACGCACGCAGTTTTATTGTGTACTTGAACCACACTGCAATGTGCACAAATGCCCTCCTATGCTAACATCCTCTTCTGCACTACAGCCCATTGGGATATATTATCTCTACCAAACCATGTATCAAATCAGGAATATTCAAACTGATTCATTCACTTCAGTGGAGACAATCAGGGCATCATGTGGATTTGTTTTCTTATCCAGTCATGAATATGAAAGTCATGCATACATAATGAAGCCCATTGTAGACGTGATCTTCATGCAATGAGATCAATGATACATGTGTAAAGGACGAATGTTGTTGCTGACTGTGTATTTTTCTGATGTAGTGTTCAGTCAGGGGGACAAAGGCACTTCTTGGTACATCATCTGGAAAGGCTCTGTAAACGTGATCACACACGGGAAGGTAAATCCACTTACTGCTTGCTCGTGTAATAACAATCAATTTCCGGACTGGCGCTCATGAAATGCCTCGTTGCTTTGGAATTGACAATGCAATGCTGAAAGTGCGTGTGCACACAGGGCCTGGTAACTACACTACATGAGGGGGAGGACTTTGGCCAGCTAGCTTTGCTGAACGACGCCCCCCGTGCTGCCACCATCATCTTGAGAGAAGACAACTGCCATTTCCTTCGTGTGGATAAACAGGACTTTATACGCATCCTCAAGGTGTGTGTGAGAAACGAATTACATGTCTGGACCAGTGGTTCTCAACGCATTTGAGGGGGGGTCGCCGTACGGTTGGGACGGAAAAAAATCAAACACATTCTAGACTGTTTTTTTTACATTGCTATGTGAGTTTGGGACATTTTGGGTGGTGTATTCAGAGCTTCATTTGTAAATCAGGAGGTCCTGGAACACATAAAAAAGGGAGGGGAAGAGGAAAAAGTCACCAACGCATCAAAAATCCAGCACATTGGATGAGGCTAGGTGCTAGCTGCTAAACTAAAACTTAACTGTCATTAAAGCAAAGCATATATTTGTCTACATGTATTAGTCTTGCTTTGCCAGACCTTCTTCCACAGTGCTGCGGCAGAGAAATATGCTTTGGTTTATTGGCATTTCTTTAAACCAATCCCAATCGTCATGGGCGGTGCCACTTGTTTTGGTGGAACATTTGTAGATTCACAGGTTGTTTCAGTCGTGTGACAGAAAACTCAGATTGGACAGACAGTCTGGATTTACCCTGCAGAGATCTGAGGAGCAGTTAAGTGTAGTCCTCCTAAATCCAGTTTAAAATGCCAACACAAAGAAAGCGTTTGGTAACGGAAATCCATCCGATACGAAGGACACATGGCGGAGCATTGACAAAAATCACTCAAAATCATCAGAGAGAGGCATTTAGAAACCGCTAGAAGCAACTCTCTTTCTTGTTGTCGGGGGTGGAGGGGGGTCGCGAACACCAACCTCAGTATTTTGAGGGGCGCTGACTCAAAAAGGTTAAGAACGACTGGTCTAGATAATGTCAAAAAATGTTTTAAAGTGGCTTTTCCTCTGTGCACACCACATATTCAGAGCCCCAAATGTGCATTTGACTCGTCATCCATGTGTGTATTCATACCACACCACATCCTTTTAGGATGTTGAAGCTAACACAGTGCGGCTGGAAGAGCATGGGAAAACGGTGCTGGTGTTGGAGAAGAGCACCGACTGGGCCGCGCAGGGAGGAGCAGGAAACAGCAAGTGAGAAACCGATGCACTCGCCTCTGAGACAACACAACACTTCACAAGCAGGTTTACAATCATTAGGATACTTTACCTGGGTGTGTGCAGCTACTGCACTGTATCACGCCAATAACACAAACACTGCCATCGGCCATCAGAACACAGTGACGGACAAGTATGCAGGCTATGGTGTTATTAATCGGCTGTTATCTGACAACCTGAAAAAAAATGGACTTCAACCCTGCCTTGGTGAATGACTTGTTATCAGTCTCAAAGTGTTTTAGCAAACATAAATGAATTAACAACACTTACTTGTACACTTACACACACACTTACTGCAACCGTCTTCTCTTGTTCTCCCCACTCTACCAAACAATATAACATCTTTCAGACTTGATGCCATTGGGCAATAAGCCCTCAAATTTAGAGATAAAACTGTCATGACGTGTATACAGTGTGTGCCAAAAGGCAATGCATTTTACAGGTTGACAATAAACACATGATCTGGAATTCACCCAATGCTGCTGTTATCTCATGATATGCCAACTCAAGTGTTGTAAATACACAGGAGGAGTCTGCAGGACAAACAATGCAATGATTACGTCAAATCATTATTTCTAGTTCTTCTTTTTGGGCGGTTATCCGTCAACGTGAACGCAAACCGATGATACAGTATATGCAATAAACTCAGACGTGTTAGCAATAAGCTCAAAGCACCACTGCGCCTAAATAGAGTCTCAACGAGCCTATAGCTCGGCTGCAGACTGAGCCTCGTTCATCCTTAGACCCTGGACGGAGGTTATGCAATCATGTAAATTGAGAGTAACTGAAATAGTACAATTAAGTGAGGGTTCCATATGTGGTGGTTGTATCTTTCTACATAAGAATGAACAGCTGGCTGGAGACGGGTAACTTTGTTAAGCTGCATTTTTGTGTTCTTCACACTTCATTAGCTCCACAATAACAAACTACTTTTACTTAATCACATGTAACCAATCAGATGCTAGCAGAACTCAGGTAAATGTGAGGAAATCCACAGAAGTAGATTCTTAAGTGCTGATGTAAATATGCAAGTACTGACCGTTAAATACAAATATGTAAATAGTTAAGTGTATAAATGTTGATGAATGAACTCAAATATATGAATAACTTGTTAAGCACTGTAGCAAACTACTAGAACTGTTGGGTCATTGTGAATTCTGGAGTGTGGTCTAGACCTACTCTGTCTGTAAAGTGTCTTGAGATAACGCTTGTTATGAATTGATACTAGAAATAAAATTGAATTGAATTGAACTTGTAGGGCACTAATTCAAAACACACAGAGGAATGTGTGCAGGGAAATGCATCAGAAAAAAATGACCCGTTCTTTCTCCTGCTGTGCTCTGTGCAGGTACACGGTTATGTCAGGAACACCGGAGAAAATCCTGGAGCACCTATTGGAAACCGTAAAGCTGGACTCTAATGGAAATGACGCAATAGGTGGGAGCCTGCAGGAGTATTTTGGTCGGTTTTAATGGAGTGATTCAAGATGATCAGACTTGGTCAGCTAGTTAGTTAACAGTGTGTTGTTGTGATGTACGTCTCCCTGCAGCTCCCTGTGTCAGCGACTTTCTGCTCACCCACCCAGTCTTTATGCCCTCCAGCCAGCTGTGTGCCGCACTACATCACCAATATCCTCTGACGGCCAATCGTCATTAACAGCACAGTTGTTGTATTTCATCTAGATTTCAACATTTTACTGTTTTCTGTGTTGTTGCTTTTTCAACCATGCGTGTTGTATTTGTCTTAGTGTGCATTAGTTTCTAAATCCACTTTTTTATTCTCCAAATCCACTTAATTATTATTTAATCACTGTAGTTTCAGTTTGAAAGGTGGTATATAAATAAAGCTTGATTGATTGATGTCTGCATTTTATACAGAGCATTTAGTTGCAACACATACATTTTCATGTTATGCTCCTTAACCGTGATTGCACCTATGAGGCAGAGCTCTCTGAGGGCACGGATCAGGAGAAGGCTGCCTACGTTCTCAGCACCAAGCAGAAGGTAGTGAAGCTGATTGGCCAATGGGTGGCACTGTATGGCCTTCTGCTGAAAGAAGACCCCATTGCTTTGGACTCTCTGGAGGTGAGATTGCATGCTCCAATTAATCATTCTGTGTATTGTGAAGCCAGAAAATATCATTTTCTGCTTGCTTTTTCCCTTTCCATGTTTCCGACAGAGGTTGAAGAAGGAGGTGGCAGGTGATTTCCGTCTGGCCAGCATGCTGAAAGAACAATTTAGGGAAAGGAGGAGAACCAAAGTGTAAATTATCTATGTTATCTTATAACATCTAGCTATTTCTAAAATCATAATTACTGGAACATGCCATTTAACAGCTGTTTTTTTTAATTTTTTAATCTAAATATTTTTACAGATTGGAAAACGGATATCAGTCACTAAGCAGGGTAAGCGTCTTGTTTTTGGGTGGGTGCAGAATATTAATGTCTGAGATCCAATTGAGTGAGAAAGCAGTTAGAATGTCATTTGCCAGTTTAATGTCACTGACACGTTGAGTCACTCTGATCTTGACAGAACCAGCAATTTGATTGGTTCTCAAACTGCGAGGAGCCAGTGGGGAGATTACAACCAATCAGAGCGCAAGACAAAGGTGAGTAAGGCTCTATGTCTCTTTTGGATCTATATCACTGCAATAGGTTGCAGACGAGTTCCATCACATTAGCTCATCTGTGGGTGTTGTTCCTGAGAAAACACACATCGTTACTCAACGTCATCGATTATCAAGTCAGCATATCTTGACATGTTTTGGTTTCTGTGTCCTTTTGGTGCAGTGCTGTATGAGATCTACAGACCAGACAACAAGCCTCTCACTCTGATGCTACCAGTCAACACATCCGTACAAGACGTGCTGTCAGCGATAGTCAAACCTGGCACTGATCACATCCTGGTCAAAATGAACTCTACGGGAGGTGGGACTCTATATATAGAGTTAATATTTTTTTTTTTTTTACTAAGATATTGTTTATTTTACTCACTGGTTTCTGTAAAGTTGTTTAAATAAAGCATTTAGAGTTGCATGTGAAAGCGGTTTCCAAGCGTCGCTTTCAGTCTAGAGTCACGGTTATAGATTTTGTACCATTCTCTGTCAGTTCATCGTGCTCAAACTTAGTTTTTGATGTATTGAACGCACACAGAAAGAGCTCAGCTAAAGCTGGATGCGACTGCAGTCTACACGGCCCTGGGGCTCAACGAGAGACTCTTCATCTGCACAAGCAGCCAAGTGGATCAACTGGTGAGGAACAGGAGCCCTCCATACTATTTCTTGTTTTGGAAAATACAAAGAGAGATATTGTGATCAGTGGTGGAAGAAGTAGTCAGATCCTTTACTTAAGTAAAAGTTCTAGCAATGAAAATGTTAAGTTAAAGTATGTGAGTATCATCATGGAAATGTACTTAAAGTATATAAAGTACTCAATGCCGAAAAACCCTCACATTTTAGTAAATGAACACGATCTAGTCAATTGACCAAGTGTTCAATGGTCTAATCATTTAAGCTGGACTTGTAGGCCGTTATATAAATGTATATTAAAACATTGTCTTTGTAAATTGAACATGTTTTGTGTGCAAACATCTGTTTGGTTTGTAAAGTAAGTAAAGCTGTCAGATTAATGTAGTGGAGTAAATACACAATATGTAGCAAGTAGAAGTACAAAGTGGCATGGAGAGAAAAGACTTAAGTAAAGTACAAGTATCTGCAACTGGTCATAATGCTCATTGCTTCCATTTGAGTTAGGCTTAAACACGGTGGTATAGTTCAAAACAGCTTACCTGCCCTAAAATCCCCTATTATTTTCTACCTGCTGCCTTTCTTTCCCGTTCCCTTTTCTTTCTCCTAGACGCCCCTGACGGAGCAGCAGGGTCCAGAACGAGGAACAACCGACATCCTGGAACAGATGTGCTCTAAAGACATCGCCAATGAACTCACCAACTATGACTGGGAACTGTTCAATGCCATGCATGAGGTAACTCAGAAGCAGATATGACACATTTTACATCTGACCCAAGCATACTGTAGAAACCAATTGATACATGACAAAGAGGAAATTGCCTATTTACACTTCAAATGCCTCATCAAGGCTGAGCTCCAGTACTCTATCATGAAAGTAGGGCCAACGCTGAAACCCACATTCAGATATGTCCTTGTTTTAACAAAGGACTGGCTGTCTCTTTGATGAATGTATCAGAGCCACGCTCCTTGGCACTTTGCCATCAGATCACCTGCTCTACCGGTACAACACTTCCTGCATGCTTTGCATGTTTCTGAAGCAAATCCTAATTATAATCATCATCAATTATATGAAATCATAATTATCTGCGTTCACAGTGTGCGTGTGTCTTGCAGTTTATGTGACTCGCTGTTCCTGTTTCCGAAGGTGGAGCTTGTCTACTACATATTTGGCCGTCAGAAATTCCCAGGTGCCATCACAGCTAACCTGGAGCGCTTTGTGCGTCGCTTCAATGAGGTGCAGTACTGGGTGGTGACTGAACTGTGTCTCTGCGAAGACCTGGTGAAACGGGCCATTCTGCTCAAGAAGTTCATAAAGATGGCTGCAGTGTAAGTTGGAAACCTTGGCCATGTTTTGATGGCGGTTTAGCTCCAGACTTAAATAGAGTAACATATACTGGATTGCCATGAAAGTTTGTACAAACAGTCCAAGTCCTCAGAGCATGAAGCCTCCCCTGATTTTTGTCTCTAGTGCCACCATGAGGTCAATGTTTTAATTTGTCTAATACTTTGGTTTATGACCAAACCTGTAATGTATGGGCTCTGAAAAAGGAAATTCTGTAAAAACGCCCACCAATCAAATAAATGGCAGACCAACTGACTTACATGGGATGTGTATTATTTTTTAGTTTTTAAAAACGTCTCATGACTCTTATTTAACTTTTGTTTTTGTAAAGAAGGAAAAGAAAATTAAAAAAACTATTAAATCGCAACACAAATGGAATCGGCACCCATGTATTGTGAAAGTATTGAATCTGGAAAATAGCATTGTAATAATCGTCTCAGCTCTGATGACATGATGTGTCCTCTCTCTGTCACAGATTAAAGGATCAGAAGAACCTGAATTCCTTCTTCGCTGTGATGTTCGGTTTGAGCAACAGTGCAGTGCACAGGCTTTACAAGACCTGGGAGGTGAGAAAGCCCAGAATGCAACAGGAACGATGATAATGCTTTTGTGCCACCATTTACTAAATGACATATGTTACTGTCTAACCCAGAGAATACCCAGCAAGACAAAGAGAATTTACTGTGCTTATGAGAGGTTGATGGTAAGTTACACTGTATGATCTCTTTTCTGGACATTTAATCAATTGTTAACTCTAAATATACTGTTTGGAACATTCATTTAGTGCACTAACATGATATAATGGTGCTCTTTTTATTCTCTGTCCCTGTTAGGATCCCTCGCGCAACCACAGGGCCTACAGACTGGCTGTGGCCAAACTCAGTCCTCCCTACATCCCCTTCATGCCTCTCCTGCTCAAAGGTGACAGATACTTATCAGAATCAGATACTTTATTAATCCCCTCAGGGTAATTGCTAAGTTACAGTCGGTCACAATCAAATTGAAGTCAAAATAAGGTTAAGAAAGAAAATCTCTCACATGTTTTGTGTTCCTTCCTTTTCCCAGACATGACATTCATCAATGAGGGAAATCCAAACTATGTCGACAAATTGGTGAATTTTGAGAAAGTGGTAAGACGGACAAACGTTTTTGTAATGTTGCTCGGCCTCATTTTTCTGCTCCCAGATCTCCGCATGTCATTCAACGTCGAGTTTTTCCTTTTGCTCCCCTTGTCGCAGCGCATGATTGCCAAGACCGTGAATATCGTACGAGGATGCAGGAGCCAGCCTTACGGTGAGTGATCCAGTCGAGCTTGTCGTACAACTAGCGGATTCACGCCGACAACGCTGGGGAGATACTAGGTCTGGCTACTAGGAGACTAAAAGCACCGGCAAGGGTATAGGTCAAAGGTCAAACAGTTGCATGTGCATGCTCAAGTAAATGGGTGATGCAGCGTTTTGTCTACGAATGACACATGGGGATGTACTGTAAGTAGAGATGTGCCGATACCACTTTTTGCTTCCTGATACCGAGTACTTGGGTGTCGGCCAATACTGAGTACTGATCCGAGTACCAGTCTGTCATATTTTGTACTATGTTTTAACGACAGTGTACTACTCTCAACCTATGGATTTGATATAATTTCTATTGCTGTCGTCAGTTTGGCTCAGGTCAAATTCTTTGTGAAACATGAACAAACACCAACAATGAACACTTTCTTGTTTTAGTTCAGTTATGACAGAAAAAGTAATGTAGATTTTCTTTGGGATTTATTACATGGTATCGGATCGGTGCATAAACTCTAGTACTTCCAGATACCAGCGTTTTAGGCAACACCGACACTGGTGTCGGAACATCTCTAGATGTAACGATACACTATACTGACGACTCGATAGAATTCAGATTTTTAAGTTTACAATACGATTTTCTCAGGGTGTTTTTAACAGAATGAGCTGCAGACAAATGACAGAAAAATAGTCCTTAATTTATATAAACGGTGCAAAACAGACGTGTCCTCATATGAAAAAGTGCAACTGAAAAAAATACTTAAATAACAAAAATCCAACATCAAAACCACTAAATAAATAGAAAACTACATCTCTTCAAACAAAGTCAGACTTAGCAAGGTGAAGTCCGGCAAAGTGTATTTAAAAGTAGTTGCCGTTTGAAAAAATAATCACGGTAGTATCGCGAGTCTTTTTTTATCTCAACCGATTGTAATCTTTACACACTTATATGGATGTTTAACCTAGTAACGATGCATCGTTACATCCCTAATGACACATGAAGGATGTATCAGGTAGGTAAACTGCATTTCTCTTCTGCAGTGCCATCGTCTCCACAGAGGGGCCTGGCAGATCGGATGTTTCTGGAAGCGCCTGCTACTCGCATATCCACATGTAAGCTACGTCTACTATACCATTAACTGTTGGATCTAGTTGTCCTTCCCGGCTCCACAGTCGAATTTCACAAAACAAGGAAGATTCACCAATACAAACACAGCCCTGCAATAAAAATCAGATCTATTAGTCAGCAGAATTTGCCTTTTTCGGATGTCCGTCAACGTCCTCTTTCTTCGTGTTGGCGCTCTAACCTCGGGTGGCTTTCTGAGGACTATGGTTACCTGCTCCTCTGATCTCTGCAGGGTAAATCCAGACAGCTAGCCAGACTATCTGTCCAACCGGAGTTTTCTGTTGACGACTAAAACAACTTTTGAACGTACGCACATTACACCAAAACAAGTTTCTTCCCGAGGCTGTTTTGCAGAGGCACCGTGGCTTTGCTCAGCGCTTAGATCCGCCCAAGAGGATTGTGGTTGGTTTAAAGAAATGCCAATAAACCAGAGCAGGTTTTTCTACCATCCCGGATTGCTGTGCGGACTTGCCGGACCCTCCTCCTCTGCTGCTCCGTGGAGGAAAGTCTGGCACTGCGGGACTAGACATCGTTCTTAACACAACAGGCTGTAGGTTCATTTTGCCTTTTGCCCTGTATGTATTTAAACCCCGAGCCCTCATCAGACCTGAAGTGGACCAAAAAGAGTCAAGTAAACTGGCAATGTGAGCACAAAACAAAAACTTTTTGGTCTACCTTCAAAGGACTGACTTTGGTTTGTTTAAAGAGGACTTGATGTGAAAAACCCATGCTGATTCAAATGTGGTTTCTCCTTCTCCCCCAGGCTCAGAATATGCCCTCCCTCTGCGGAGTCCCAGCAACATCCGACACTACATTCAGAACCTGAAGGTGATTGACAACCAGCGCAAGCTAACACAGCTCTCAAGAACAATAGAATGCTAGGGCCTCAATCTAAAAATGTGCAAAGACTGTAAAAAAACAACAAAAAAACTGTACCAGAGACCGGATTGTAGCTGGATGAACAAAACTTCCATACACGTGATGGATGTTTGGAGGGGTGTAGTGCCGCGGATTGACTCCAATTCAAGGAGCTTGGACATTCCTGGATAAGCTCTCTGCACAAGCATCAAGAGGGACAGTGTGCTGTGTGCACAATAATACCCTCCAACGATAAACCGGAGAATCCAACTCTGTGTCCGGGAGACATGGGACGTGGGACACTTTAATCCAAGAAGCTTCAGGACAGGACCGTATAGCACAGTGGAAAGTGATCCCCTCACAAAAGCAATGTTACAACATGTATGTACAGTTGAGGATGACAAAGAATGCCTGTCTTTGGTGTCAAAATCATTTCTATGACTTTTTACATACTGTCTGTGGACCATAAGAACATGTACTATAGATGTTTGCCATAGCTAAATCACTTTAGGTCACTTTTCTTTGAGCACTTTTTTCACATTAAAACTAATATATTGTATGAGAACTTTTTGGCACCGAAGCCACTAACTGACATCCATATAATTTCATAAAGTGTTGTCTTCTAAATAAATTATTTTTCTGACCTATGTGTGTCAGTGATAAAAAGACACAAGGATATGTAAAAAGGGAAATATTTTATTCAAAGTACAAACCATGACAGGTACAAATTGACCTCCAAAGACCCCCCCCCCCCTCCTTCCCCAATGTTCTCCCCAATATGGGGTGAGAAAATTTCACAACAAATCAGTTATCCTTTGAATTCAAAAATACTCTCCGTGTCATTAATATGTACAACTTCTGTTTGGAAGTCCTGGAGAGTGAGAATGGGCGAAGACAAAAAAATTCAAGAAAAGAAAGAAAACCCAGTGCCTTCTCCCGATGTAATCATTGAGGAAGTATTAAAAAAGGTTCCCCTGACATTATAAATAATGGGTCGACATGTTCAAAGAACAAACAATGTTTATGAATCAACTACCATGTGGGCATTTTCTGGACCAGGTGAAAAATTGTAATTCACCAGCCAATAAGAGAGGCCGTAATTATGAAAAGTGTGATACAGCAAACAAATGTCAACCATATGGTTAGTATAACCATAACCAGTGGGTTTTTTGCACAGGTGAAACTGCAGAGCACAAAAATGATCAAACTAAATGTCAACTTATCCTTAATTTCAATTCAAATATGTGCTAGTGGTTCTGATCCTGGGCCAGTCTTTGGTGTCAAAATCTGTAAAAGCGGTCCAACGCCAGTGATAAATGAGCAACTTGTAAGTGGAAGAAAAAAAAAAAAAATGTTCACACTTGAAGTACGTTTAGTGAGAAAGCAAGTGATAGTGGAAAAAAAAGCCAGAATCTCACAGAAGGATTTTACACAAAAAAAAAAAAAATCCTGGTTTGTCACAACTCTCAAAAAATTAAAGAAAAATTACAAATCACTGTCATATTAAAAAGAGTGAATATAAATATTGCACTTCCAAACATTGAGTTCCCAGTGCCTAGCTGTTATCCCTTTGTTAGAGATGCATGACAACCTGTAGGATCTGGACGTAGCCTTACATTTTTTTTTTTCTTCATTGAGGTTGTAAGGGTTTTAAAGTAAAGTCGCCCTGAACGCTGAGTGTATTTCTGCTGTCATGACTAACAGTAAAGCAGAATGGCTTAACCTCAGTGATCTCAAGCTACCGAGGTGATAAGGGATAAACAGGACTAAGCAGTGGGAAAGCTAATAACCAATTCATACACAAAACAAACATTCATAAATATACCATTCACACAAATGCATGTGTGCATTGAGTCACACACGTGCAAGCACACACAACCCTAACTCTATCCCACAGACATGAAGTATTTACATTTAAGGCACATACAATATCTATGTATACGACAAGTAAAAGAAACCAACACAAAGCATTTGAAAGTTCAGTCCCTGTAGCCTTTTGGTAGTGGGATGACTTCAGCCACTTGTCTTTCTAAACGTGGGCAGCTTTTACTGAAAGACAATCAAAAATACAGTATCTCACAGTAACACGCACTGTAAGCTGACAATGGATCCTTCACACTCAAAGAGTGATGATCCCCGTCCGGCTCTCAGACTTAACACTCTCTGTCAAAGCTGCAACGTTGTCACGTCTTTGGTTCAAGACACCGTCACGGCGTGGCGAGGTGGTTTCCCCTAAGGGTCATTTAGTCGCACGCGGTCTCGATTCGAAACCGAGCAGGAGTAAAGACGGCTAAATATTCTGTAGGAGAACGTCGCTACAACATAGCTTTTTCAAGCCTGGTGGGAGGTGTCCCGGGTCGGTGGTGGATCCAGTCCCATCCTATCCCTATCCTAACAAACAGGATTTAGACAAAGTGATCAGTAGGAGTCAAAATCAGAACTCAAAGGAAGGTCAGTCAGTCAGCCTTAGGTGGAATAATATCAGTAGATTTCCTTTGAGTGCAAAAACAACCCAACCCAGCGCTGTGCACCAACCTGAGGCAGAGAGACAGATCATTTTCGTGAACAGTTAAGTTCCGTCCCTGCATTTAAATCTACACCCGCTTCGCCTGTTCAGGGCAGCGGGGTGCTGGAGCATATCCCAGCATGCATTAGGCAAGAATCAGGGGAACACCTCGGGCATGTCGTGGGTTTTTTAAATTACGTACAAATGTGTGTGATAAAATGTCGTGATAAAAGCAGAGCTATTTAACATATTCAGTCTCAACATTTAGGAGTCAGGTTCATGTTTTCACCTGAAATCTGTTTTCCGATCTTCTGTCAATGATGCGTTCAGCAGCTTAATTCGCAGCTGCTGGCTTCCATAAGCTACATGCGGCCCTATCCTGTCAGTGGCAGTTAGCACATCAGATCATTAGCACCGAAATAAGGCAGTTAAAAGGGGGTGTAACAGAACTCTCCATCACAAGAATCCACAAAAGGAAACCCAACAGGCGTCTCACTGCATGCGCAGGCTGACCCTGTAATTCTTTTGCAGTCACTTTTTTTGGTTGTTGAGTCCAACATTAGCCTTAAGGCAATGAGGAGAAAGTTCTATTTAGTAACGATCCCAATCTGCCAACCAACAAGACATAAGTTAAAAAAGAAAAGAAAAGAAAAAAACAATCATTTGGAGATCTTTGGATTTTTGTCTTCCTCTAGTGCAGCACAGTGGAGTTCCAGTGGTGTCTCTCTCTTAACTCTTCGACTGCTTTCTGATCCACTCTACATGTCCCGTCGTGTTTCTCCGTTGCAATCATATGGCCAGGTACTGTGGTTCTGGTAGCTCTGCTTGTCCTTTTAGGCCTCCGAGGCAGCCTGTGGTTTGAGTTGAGCTTTCTCCATGGCGGTGCCGTAAGGTAGAGAGCGCTTGAAGAAGCCAAACTGTAAGAAACATTTTTTTGGGGGAAAAAGCAGACATCCAAAATGAGCACAGACCTTACAATCCTTTTTAAACCCATGTTATGTTTCACAGCAGCACTGACCTTGTATAGGACATAGATGAGTAGAGCTAGAAGCAGCAAACCAGCCAGAATGGCCAAGATGATGATCCACAGAGGAACAGTGTTCTCAATATCCGGTTTATTCCACACCACTGGGGTCACCACCTGAGGACAGAAGCCCAGTTTGTCAGTTTATAAAACACAGGACATTAGGATACCTCCGAATGAAGTACGCCGTATGGAATGAATGAAAAAACAGTTCTTTAAGTACCTTTTTGTGTCCACTGGGAGCATGTTTGGGTAAGATGGCATAAGGCATCTTCTCCACACTGTATCTGGCCAGGCACTCCAGCACATATTGCTTGTAAGCTCTCTGCAAGAAGAAGGGTAAAAACTTCAGATTTACAATGAACGCAGTCCACCGGTGATGCACTAGGTGGCAGCAGAGACTGCATGCTTTTCCCAACAAAAATCTCTTCCAATTTTCTATCATAGGCTTAAAGAAGGTTATTAGATTCACGCATGTGCCTTGTGTTACAGAATGCAGGGTGGTAAAAAAAAAAGACATGCAGACAGAAAAGAAAATGTAAACTCGTAAAAACTACAGTCTAGATTCTCAGTCACTGGTATCCCATATGGGAGACTGTGCTAGGCGTTAAGAACTGATCCAGATTCAACACAAACAAATATGTGAGATTGACTACTTCAGCTGTGTACCTCTTCTAGCTGCACATGTTTTCTTTTTCTGATGATTTCATGGAAAACGGCTTCTTACTTCCTGTCAAAGCCTGACGTGACAAAACACAATGCTCGGCACCGGTGGGAAAAGACTAATCTATAGTGCACAGCCTTTTCCTCCTCTGTGCCGTTGCCATCTGGTGGGAACACGTGTTCACGTACACTCTGAAGAGTTTTTAAGGCAAGGGTCATGTCTGACCGACAAACCTCGGTGAAGGTCTCGGCCCAGATGCGGGAGCGCACTTTGAGGATAGCAGTCGTCCCCTTGTCCAGCAGACCCCCGGTGCACTGGAGCGTCCAGCACTCTGTATTAGAGCAAGACTGCGGAAACAGAGAGAAAGGGGATGTTAATTAAATGCTAAATCCGTTGTGTTTAAGTCAGACTTGTGCAATAGAATAATTAAAATATATACAGTAGATATTAGCCCAACAAAATCAAACCAACTCTATTTAGGTGAAAGTCATGGAGGCAAAAGTGATAACTGGTACAGATGTGGGTAAGGACAAATAACAGCCATGTTACTGCCGCATGTCCAATAAATATAACAAAGAGCCCAATGTTATGATCACTATTCCACGCCTGTTTCTAATTAGATTGAAGGAATGTCATGAGACTGTAAAAATGCAGCATGCATCACTCGTCACATTATTGCCCAACCACAAAAACCCATTTTACTCAAGACTGTAGAATACACAGTCTTAATTTCCCAGATCCCCATAATGCAGCTTGGCAGTTTTAGAACATACACACACTTTTTTAGAGGGGGTGCTGTAGCTAGACCACCCCCAGTTTAAGAGGTTTCGGCAGGTTTCCTGCGGGGGCGCATTAGTTTACTTATTACACCAAGTAGGGCCAACACAGGAGGAGAAGAGAGTACCCGCCCAGTTCCCTTAGGCTCGGTCTTAGACAGATTTAATGAGGGTATTCAGACAGACAAGGAGCGTATCAGTCCACTTCCTCCTGGTGGACCTCCTCAATGTCCCAGGGGCACTGGGGCCACAAAGGTTTGTGGAAATGACATGAACATGGACCAGTGCCAAAGATGCCTCAGACCCAAGTCCCACATGTCCTCCCTGGTGGGATTATGTGGTCAAGATCTGGAGCTTGGGGGGGACTGGAGGCTGTTCCCACAGCTTCATGAAATAACTGGCCTCACTGCACAGCTGCTGTACACAGTTGGTACTGTGTTCAGTAATAATACAGTTAGAATGTTAGTAATCAGTTGTTAATTAGTGGGCCATCAGAGTGGCTTCCTGCTGGATTAAAAAGCCAAAAAAGGACAAGTGTCCTGCTGCAGGATGAACACAACAAATGTATCACAACCTGACAACCCTGGTACTAGAAAGTGGTACCAACCATAACAGATACTGATAAATACGTACGGCAACATAACTCAAGTGCTGCAACACGATGAGAGTACTTCAACTGTAATTATGAAGTATGTTTGGTTTGTTGATACAATTACAACCAGGCTTTTGTTCTTTATGCTTCAAAGACTAAGCAGGTCATTTTCAAATTCTCACACTGTGACCTATTCTGACTGCTTCATCCAAGCTTTGCTTGACACTAACACTGACACTTTGATCAGAAGACACTTTGAACAGAGATGTCTGTCCTCAAAGCATGAAAAGTGCAGACACAGGGGGAAACGGGTGAATGGGGTCCTATCTTTGGACATGCTTGATGAAGGAGCCTAGTTAGGAGCGACAGGCGCACAGACAAAGACCTCTTTGGTGGAGACAGGTATCAACAGATGGACGGAGGCCGAGAGAGGAGCTACCTGCGGCTGGGTGGCTCAATAGGGCCAGTGTCTAGGGGCTCACAACATCCAGAGTCCAAAATTACAGAGCTGACTGTGAAGTAACCAGGGCATCACTGACAAAAAACCTCCCACGTCCCATCAGCCTCTCCACCCCTCCACCACTACTAAAGGCTCTTTAATGTTAATCACCACAACGGGACAAGCCTGCGCCCTCTGACCCCTCCCTTTTAACGACATCATAACCTAATTACCCAATCCCAGGAGCCTCATGAAGGAGCAGGGCCAATGTCACCAAAACAGATCCAGATCTGCACACTTCTCAAGTTGGCAATATATATATGTGTGTGTGTGTGTGTGTGTGTGTGTGTGCGTGCGTGCGTGCGTGCGTGCGTGTATATATATATAAAAGAGGAATAAAAAACTATCTTTTGGAAAATTATCTTCATGCCTTAATTAAAAAAAAATTGGAAAATCCAACCTTTTAAGGACACCAATTTCCTTTGTGAATGAATAATTTATAGTTCATAAATAAATGTTCTTCCTTAAAATACAGGGGGCATAATATACACCCCCCTATGTTATATTCCCATAGGAGCAGGCAGATTTTTACTATTATAGGCCAGTTATTTCATGGATCAGGATACTATGCATCCTGATAAAGTTCCCTTGGCCTTTGGAATTAAAATACCCCCCCCCCGCCCCCACACACACACACAAATCATCACATACCCTTCACAATACATAGAAATTGGCATGGTGTTATTTCAATTGGCTTAATAGCTGGTTTGATTTGCATTGAGAGATGATCTTATAGAAAGTTCCCCATGAATATCTCAAGGTATCTATACATACAGATACATACAGGGTAAATACAAGTAGGGAACTAATTTATTTAGTTATATATATTTATAGATTGGGACTCTTTTCCTTTTGAGCATCTTACCAGGTTAGTCAAATGAGCGAGCTGATTCCTGTGGACGTCCCTCCTCTCGACACGGTGCTCATGTCCCTTCAGTGCCAGGATGGGTGGCTCTGTGGATGTATGCTGGAGCTAAAGGAGGATAGAGCACAAGAGTGCACACACACACACACACACACACACATCTCCCATTAGTACAACACATACACTGACCCTACAGGCAGAAGAGCCCACCACCCTTTCTATCAATATAAAGACCTAATGTCAGCATGACCCAGGGGCTTTCTGTCATTAATCAGAAGCATGTGAGATCTACTGCACATGGATTCCTGTGGAAGTACACCGTACTTAGCAATTCACCAGGGAAAAAAACACATTAGATCACAGCTTAGACAAAGAACCACTCACAACCCTGGGCAAGCTTTGAATGTTCACACAAACAACTGCGCTGAAACGCTAGCCGAATCCTGAAGCTATAACTTGGTATAAGGGGGATGTCGAAGATGAGTGAGTTTCTGGGTGAGGTTGTTCATCAAGCTGCTCTGAGCGTAGGGAAGAGCTGGGACTTCAAAGTGGTTGTGGGGTAAGTGTCCTGGGTGGGGCTGAGAGGCTGGATGGAGGAGGTGGGTGTGGGCCAACCAGCGGGACGGCCCAACTGTTAATCATACATCTGAGTAGGAATCGGGGGGAGATGTTTCTGATTCGTCCTCATTTGACCCTGAGAGGTGTGCGCCTGTCTGTCTGCGAGACACTTACTTTGAGGCGTAGATGGTTCATGTTTTTGTCGGAGGTGCAGTTGATGGGGCCTTCTGTGGAGAACTCCAGAGGGTAAAGAAGGGTTTGACCCTGGACTCTGAGGGGGCAGCGGAGCTCCAGCAGGGTGTGGCTGATCTGGCTGGGCCCATTGTTCACCAGCTGGAAAAAAGGAAATGAAGTAGAAAACTTTAATATGTGAAGTATTACACAACTTCAAAAGCGAGCTTGATACTTTCATTTTCTGCATTGTAGCTGGGAGCGCGTGACAGATGTTTGTCCTTGCTGAAACTTCCATATTTGACATATTTTGTTTAATCTACAAATAGGTCACCTAAAGTAGACCGCTGTTAAATCTCACGCAAGTAAAAAGTGGCTCAGCACAGCCTGGGAATTCATCCCACTGCGTAATCTGGAGTAGATCCTCTTTGGTTTTCCTTCATTGCTGCCCCTGGGAAGTCAACTGGCTTTATGAACACTAGGATCTGCATTCCAACCCAATCTGCTCAGCCCCGATGAGTCTGCACAGCTACGAACATGGCCGATTACCTCATAGATGTGCTCCACTACAGGCCCGACGTCCTGCTCCACCCCATAGTTTTTGGTCACCTTCCAGTTGGCCGGCGGGAAGAAAACCTTATCTGGTCGAGACACACTTAAAAAAAAAAAAGAGAAGTGGTGATGTGAGAAAATGCGTAGGAAGGCAACAGAGACTTAATGAAATTCCCAAAGTTCAAATGAGGGAATCCTAACACTCCGCTCACCCGTGTAGAATGACATCAGCCTGAACAACCACCTCCAGCTTGTACGGCACAACCTCACTGTGGGAATTATTCTCATTTTTACTGTGGAAACAGAGAGAAGAAAAAGATACTGATTAGCTGACATAATTTGACATCCAGATGCCACACATTTAAACACTATATAAACTGTTAAAAAAATGTCTCTGATGCATGTTGACAAAAGTTGTACCTGCGTATCTGCAGCTCAAACTGAACAGTTTTGTGCGTGTCCTTCAGCCGTGGCACTGTGAAGCGCAGACCTGCCCACAGCTGCAAAGAGAAAGATCCAAGATATTATGTAAAAATACTATATGTTCCTTTATTACGTAACCAGCAACAGAGAAGGACAGAGTTTCTAGACTCTATTCACAGGATGACACTCAGGCAACAGTTCCTCCCCCAACCCTACTGTCCTCATCTCATCCATCTGA
The DNA here is from genome assembly GCF_013103735.1 of Etheostoma cragini. Lineage (NCBI taxonomy): Eukaryota > Metazoa > Chordata > Actinopteri > Perciformes > Percidae > Etheostoma > Etheostoma cragini. Next base: position 2,796,383 of record NC_048413.1, on the reverse strand, counting down.
TAGGTATGTGATTTTCTTGGGTGTGTCAGTCCATGAACTCCGCGTCTACCCAGGAGACAGATGCAGCACACGTGGGCAGGTCCAATATGTGGCTGCGAGTTCTTGCTTTGCCCTTTTGTTGTCTGTAATTTCAGATCCATTCGTTTTCCACATAAACCGGTACATCAAGTCTCTCTGCATCTTCCTTTTTATTAGCGACCTCTCATTCACATCAGAGCAATGCTACGACCTAACCTTCCCAAAGGACAAGTGAGCAAATGCTACGTCAACTAATTTTCTGTCTTCGAAATGTGCCCCTTTCCTATAAACCAGAGCAGCAGCCAGTCCTTTATGGACAGATTTCATCCACCTCACACTTTGGCGTTGCAGCCTTTGGTTCCCCTTTCCTTGTTTTTCCAGCACAACATCCGTGCAGCACATTTCCCCTCCTGCACTCCCTTTGCAGATTCCATCCATCTATTTGTCAAACTTTTTTAAATGATTTTGTGGCGTTCTGGGGTGCTCCTAGGAAGATATGTGCTGGGGAGAGACGGGTAGGATGGGTTTGTGCTGTTCTTACTTTGGTTTACAGCTTATTGCCTATTTTGTTATAGGGTCTTGAACATTGTGGTCATCATGTTATCTAGTCTTGGTTTTTGCATGGGTGCGTGGTGACGACAAGTGGTGACGGAGGGACATGATGTGTTTGTGTATGTTTAGCATACCCCTGAATGTCCTGTTTGTGTCCCAGTCTTAGAGGTGGGCTGTGTGTGTGTGTATATCTCTTCCAGTTAACATGTAGTCGACAGTCTTCCGCTACAGACCTATTAAAGCATGCCAACTTGCGACTCCATCATTAAAAAGGGGAACTCTACTCAGCGGGGAGCTTGAGGGCACAGATGGAGTCTGTACTTCCTGTCACAACATTTCCTGACACATACTGACTTTTCCTGTGCTGTTGACACCCAACTAGGAGATGGCATGCAACCTCTTTTTTTCTACAAAGAGCAAAAAAAATCACGATTTTGTGTCGACTGTTGTGCCAAATCCTACAATCCTTAGACTAATACTCCCAAAAAGACAGCGGTGTCCTTACACTGGTGCCAGACTTCATCGGGTTGCCCAAATCACAGCTGAGGTATCGGGTCTGGTTCTCCGTCTCATAGCTGCAGGTGAGCTGGGTCAGGCTCTGAGAAACAAGCAGACGGATCGGTCAAACCACAGCAAAGCACAATCATCAGGGGGACGAGACCAACAGCCGTAATACAATTCTAGTCACCTCATTATTGCGGGCAATGCCGCTGTAGTCAGCTTCCGGGGGCAGCACCACATACAGCTCAGCCTCGTACGCCCCTCCCTCGCCCTCGTTCCTGGCGTTGAAAGTTAAGGTCAGCGAGTTGTCATCACCTAGGTAGACTTCCTTCCTGTTCCTGAGGACCCAGCCAAAGACAAAGTTGATCACTAATAGGGTCAATGTTCAGGTTAAACTGTCAAGAGGACTCTTTAACAAACAGATAACTATGGATGCTTGATGTTTCTTTTTTGGTTTAGAGACAATTAGATTCATCTCACAAAATCCCACCATTAAGTAAAAAATGTTCCAGAGTGGTAATAAAGTCAACATGCTTAATAACACAGCGTCAGACTGTTAAACACCTCCCCCTTTCCTTGCTTTCTCTACCTCCCTCCCTCCCTTCACCTCTCTCCACACAGCTAGTAACAATGAGAAATTCCATTAGGAGGGCCACACAGATGCTTTTAATTACAGCCCGCTCTCATAAAGCAGAGCAGGAGAGCAAGGGAGCGAGTTCTGAAGCTGATCCTCTGCCAGCCTGCGAGTCAACCGTTCTCTGATTCTAACTGGCATTGCACTTTTTAGACAAAACAAAGGCCGAAAATTAGAAAACACCACAAAACCTTAACGCTCCCCCCCAAGAGACCCTCGCTCTAACACATTATGTGCTTTGGCAGCGGAATAGAAGAAACAACATTGCATGGATGATGGATACTCTTTTGAAAATTCTGAAATTCCCTTAAATCACGGCCGTCCAATCAACCCTCCTAACTACTATTAGGCCTTCTTAATTTACAACAGCGCAGACAAAAACACCGAGCTATTACTTTAAATTGCACCAATCACACTCGATGTCTGGAGTTGCACTTGGATGGAGCGCAGCGCTAACACCCGCTCACAGCAGGTTGTTCCACATGTGATGGATCAGCCATACATTGTTGAAAAAATGGTGGCAGATGGTAGATAAATATAGGAATGTAAAATCAAAATGACAGAGCAGGGAAGGGAGTATCAGGGAGGCTGTTATTTTTGAGAAAAATGCTAACAGATTTCTTGAATCAAAGCGGGGAAGGCAGGGTGCATCTGACGGCTGCAGAAGCAGGCGAGGCCGGGACTCACTGCCACACAGCTCCCCCACTTTCCCTTTCATCTCGCTTGTCTTTTCCCCTTAGCCGTAGCACCTGTAGAGCAGAGCTGCTTCCTGTTTTCAGAGGGCGGAGTACTTCTACTCTACTGCAACACGGTGGCTATTAACAGTCCTTTCTCTGGTATGCTAAACTAAACAAAGCAGCGGAGCAAAACAAAAAACAGCTGCATTTAGCACTCAAATCCAAGGTCCTATTGGGAGGGGAAGATTTCAGTGACCGTGGTTTACAGTCCACCATGCATTATCCGTCTAATATATTTTCCTGCAATCCATACGCTGTGGGATTTCTTTTGAAAAATATAATGAAAATGAACGGACTCACCCGTGAACTGCCAGCTTCAAGTCCGGAACACAGATGTTATCCTCTCCACAGTCCAACAGAATCTGAGCCTATGAGATGCACATCGGGGGTGATACGAGGTTTAATAGGGGCCAAAGAGCATGATGGTCATACAATAAGTCATGACTAGAACACACTGCTTTTACATGTGAAGAGAATTAGGCACACAAGATAAATCACATATCTGTTTATGGGAGACAACAGGATGAGTGCAGCAAGATGCGACATGTGGTATGACTAATACATTCCACTCAGCCACACACACAGACACAGACACACACCTGCAGTCCCCAAGATCTCATCACCACATCATCAGTCATTTGTAAAAAGTGTTGCGGCTCGGAGAGACAATGTCTGACTGAGTGATGTCATGACAGGCACAGACACACTCCCCTGTACCAGCTGTCCCGGCCGGCGCACACACATGCTTTCTGTTTGCGGCGTAAGAGAAGAAAATGGTGAATGGAGGAAAAGTCCAGCCCAGAGACCGTGCCAGACGAGATACTCCTGTGGAGCTGAGCCCAAAAGCTGCCAGCTCTCTCCCAGCTCTCACCAGCGTCCCACATCACAGCGCTATGTGGCAAACCACACGCTACGCCACCCAGCGAACCACAGCAGCGTAGGATCATATGGAGAGGGAGGGGGGGAGAAACTAGAGAAACTTACTGAGACAGAGGATATCTCTGTTGACCTGAAAAGCACAAGTGGGTGAAGATGTATTCAGATCTTTTACTCAAGTAAGAGTACTAATACCACACTGTAAACATACTCAGTTACAAGTGAAAGTCCTGCATTGAAAATGTTACTTAATTAAAAATATACAAGTAACATTAAGAAAATGTACTTCAAATTAAAAGTACTTAATGCTGAAAAATACTCATATATTAGAAACTGGAAACAATCAAAACTGTTCTGTGTTTAATCAGCTAATCATTTATGCTGGACTGAGAGGCCTTTATATTGTTGAGGATGTTCAATTTATAAGAAAACATCTTATTTTATAAACTACATGTGTTTTATGTGCATCTAAATTAGTAAAGTAACTCGTAACTAAAACTGTCAGAATGACACAGTGGAGTACAACGCAGAAAGTGTCATGAAAAGAAATGATTCAAGTAAAAGTGCATGTGCCTCGAATGTGAACTTAAGTACAGTACTTGTAGTAAATGTATTAAGTTCCCTACAGTGGGGGGGTGGGGGGGGGGGGGGGGGGGGGGGGGGGGGGGGGGGGGGGGGGAGACAAATAAGTGGATGACCGCTGAACGTGTGGCAGGGCAGCAGCAGAGAAAGCCCTGCGGATTGCTAAATTGCATCCCGCTGCGCCTGTGACAGCGTGATGAAGCTCATGACGATGAGGATAATAAATAGAAATGGAGGAGGAGATTAGAGGGAGCCAAGCGCCCCCCCTTGTCATTACACCATCCAGGGGCTCTAATTATGGACACCGTGGTAACCACAACGATAACTTGGCCACATGTGCACCCTGGGTCTGTAAATGTGTGTGTGTGTGTGTACGGCAGGAAAAAGACGTCCACAGGCCCGTCGCTGTAGTTAAACGACAACAACACTGACCTCAGCATGTGACATAATGAGGGCAAGCATCGTGAAGTGGAATCCAGACACTACATTTGCAAGAGAGATCCATTTATCAAATCCCTACTCATTTGGTCAGAGGGTATTATTCTAAGAACAACGAGGGCATTGATGTTCTGAAAAGGTGACAACAACTGGGATCTTTGCTGGTTTTGCTCAAATGTATGTCCGTGTATAAGATCTGAGACTGATCGCAATTAACAGAGCCATCGGGATGCCTTGACGCCTCATAGAAACATGTGGAATATGTTAAGATGACAAAGAGAGTGAGACGGTGCCAAGCACATCAACCGTCTCATTCTCACTCCAGCTTGAAGAGAGTAAGAACTTGGCGGAGTTAATGAAATGTTAGCACACATTCTCAAAGCATATGTGGAAATCGATAGGGCATGATGTGTCTGATCACGGCCAAGGCTGCGGTGCAATCGTCGACCTTCACTGTTTATTAAGTGCTACATTAACACAGTCTAAAGCAAGATTAATGAAATATGTTGGCAGTCTGACACGACTCCCACTACCCTTTTACACACATATGCACGGGTTAGCTTTGCCGTCTTTTTTCGGTTTAAGGATGATATTTAGCCCAGGCTTGTCTCAAGGTCTTGGTTCAGCAATGGACCACATCTGTTAGAGGCCCCGCAGCTTTGATATCTAGCAAGGACATCAATGACAGGGTTCAGCACTGATCCAAAAAGATACAAACAGACCCCGGTAGAGAGAAATAGAGAACGAGGGGGAGATAAAACCATGCTGATTGCCATTCCCCAAACTCTTCAATCCAGTTTGTTGCTGAACTCACATATGGTGCACGCTGTGCCACGGCTGTAAGGATGCCCACATGTTGAGCCAACTCTACTCACTGCCAGAGGAGAACTGGCACAATGCCACAAGATTTCAACCAGATGGGCAAATAACCTGGCTGCACCCCCACCCTAAAATACCTCCCGACCTTATGTGTCTGCCGCTCTGGTAGGAGTCACCCGTGTACCGTTACGCAGCCAAGCAAGCTGAGAGCAATTCCTGCTGGGACAGGGAAACTCCTCTGTACATATGCCTCATATTTTCATTTTTGAAAAACAGCTTTCCAGACACGCTGGAGCTCTTCCCAGCCAAGTAGTTAAGAATTTACATTACAATGAACAGACTCATTCTTTCATCAGGGACAGGGGAAAGTCAGTGAGATGCTGGCCAGAGCTAAGATATGGGGAATGATAACTCAATGTGGCAGATATTACTAAGCCAACTAAGAATCATACGTACATTATTAGGAAATGCTTCTCCACCATACATTGATGCTAGAAGGCCCGTAGATCAAACAAGGGTTAGCTAACTGTGCTGGATAGAAGATTGGAACCAGTGTAGTGCTCGTCGATATACCTTCTGTTCAATTGTGTTGGTGGTCTGATAGTTGAGGATGGGCCGCAGGCCGTGGGAGTCAGCAGCAGCTTTCGGATCCAAGCTGAAGTTCAAGGCCACATAAATGGAGGAGAGTTTATCTCTGAAGTCTTTCTCATCCTGCAGTCAAATAAACACATACCAGGGTTTTTTGTCAGATGCAGTTTGCACAAAAAGTGAGCAGAAACAGTTCCAGCTTCATAGTTTTTAGAAAACCTGCATTTGTTCAAACTTATTGCCGGTGATTATGACCTAAGTTGCAGTCAGAAAGGTTTTTAATCAGAGAGGAAAAAGAGCATACTCTTAGGTAGATCTGGGTGTTGTTGCATATGCGCTTCCCATGGCGCACCCTCACACTCCCCTGAAGCAAGGGCTGCTGGGAATCCAAGAACAGAGCCCTCCTCACTGCCCCTTTCTGCTTCTGCTTGTTACTATCAAGCTGCACCTCCACCTGGAAATCTGGAACACGTAACACACACACAAATGGGCATTCATGGCTTGATGAATGTCACTGAGTCACGTAATGACGTTTTTAAATAAAGAGCTCCATAAGGACCCTGAAGCACACACAATGTAGTCAATGTAACTCAATGGTATGGGGAACACTTGTATATAAAGGGAGGAGGTAAATAAAGGAAGGAGTAATTAGAGATAATAACGAGGGGTTGATGGGGAAGGAGACTAAGCACAGAGAAGGTTTGATCATTAAAAGGTAGATCACAGAAGATATTTTGCACACTGCCCTCTATTTTTGTCATAAAAAAATACAAAAAGCCACATCACCTGTCAAAACAGTGTTATAGATTTAAAACATTTACATTGGTGGCTATTTGACAGTTTCCGTACTTAACTGCAGATGTGAAATATTGACTCACCTAGGACGTCTGGTAGGTGCTTCCCATCAGCAGATATGCAGAAACTCAGGTTGACACTGTTTTGGACAGAAAGGACAAGAAGCGTGTTCATTTATGGCCAAGATTCAGTGTAAATATACACCTCACTTGCCCTCTCTTGTTCTCTCCCTTTCTCTCAAGGCCCGAGCTCCTTACATAGTTCACATTACAAGGCACGAGACGTTATGGGAATGTTCTACATAATATTCAAAAAATGCCAAATGTTTGGAGGCATCTGACCACTTTTGCCAGCCAAGCTGATAAACTGGTGGGTCTCCATTTCCACACACACACACACACACACACACACACACACACACACAGAATAGCAGAGTTAAGAAGGGTGAAATTGGGCGACTCAGGTTTCAGTGCTGACCAGTCAACGGCAGTCTATATAAGCCTTTAGCTCTCTCCCATGACATCAGCTGCACAACACGCTGCTGCTGTCCAAAAGTCTGCAACCCCAAAACCCCCAATCCTTTTCCTAGTAAACTCACACAAGAGGCGCAGAGAAAACACTGGAAGAAGTGAGAAAGGAAAAAGGGAGTCTGTTGAAGATAAACACAGGACAGAGAAGAGAGGTGAAACGGGAGACAGAAAGGCACAGAGTGTACAGTGACTTCTTTTGAGGAGTAGCAAAATCTTCATGTATGAGCTCCTGTGTCTGCACGACTGTGTGTCCTCGCTCACGGGAGTCTACGTGTCCTGATGTTTCCCAGCTGTGTTCAACCACCAAACAATATCTCATTCAAAGCAACAGTGAAAAAACTCCCACCCTCTGTCCCATTATCCCTTGTAGTCTCCTTTCACCCCCACCAAAACCTCATCACCAGGCAACGTAGTGTAATCAAGACACATGTGTATACAAGAGTTTCCTTTATGGATCAGGATCTGGAAAAGGAGGGGGGGGAGCAGACACATGAGCGCGGCGTCAACCATGTCGAGCTGCAAGCAACCGTCTGTTTCCTCTCCCCTTTTCTGGAGCTGTGCACATTTAGTGGTGGAGGCCAAAAACAGCCAACAATGCTGCTATTCAGCATGTTATTTCTCTGCTCTACATCAGACACAGTGTGATATGAAGACATTTTCATCCAGATAAGAGAAGTTCTTGGTTCATATTAATACCGTGACTGCTGATGGAAAGGATATTTCTTATCACAACTTCCTGCCAGGATAGGAGTGTTTATGCACGTGGGGGAAATAGGGAAGCCCATCGTTTTACAGTTGAGTCAAAGAAATACCAACAGAGCGGTACTCAAGCAGTCACAGGAAACAGATTGTTAGTGCTGGACAAGATGCTGAACACTCACCAAGAAACAGAAATGCTGGTGTTTCCGTTGGTGATTATGCAGTTCTTCTCTTCAGGGTTGATCATGGTGGGGTAAACTGTCAGAGAGGCACTGGTGTTGACGATTGGCCGGGATCTGTGGACACAAAAATAATGTCAATTTTAATCATCCAATACTACATTTCCACTTTTCCTAACTAAAAAGGAATAGCTCGACGTTTAGGGAAATATGTTTATTCTCAGTTATATGAGAAGACCGATATTATTCTCATATCTGCCGGTAAGGTAACAGTCAGCAAAGCTTAGCATTAAGACTAGAAACAGACGGAAACAGCTAGCTAGCCCTGTCCAAAGGTAGAAAAAACATCTGCCTACAAACTGTAAAACCTGCGGATGGTGGATTTGTTTACAATTGGACAGAGCCACGCTAGCTGTTAACCTCTGTTTGTACTCTTTTATGCTAAGCTATGCTAACTGTCTATTTAGTTTTGGCATGAGTATTGGTGTCATACAGCATATGATTCAATACAACGTACCGATAAAGAACCGCCTTATTGACACCAAAAGCACCAACAATGAGATCTGAGGAAATAAACAAACAAAATTAGAAAAAATACAAAACATTTAAAAAGATAATGACGGCCACTGCGTAATGCGGCCTTACTGACCTGGGTATCCGTTCATGTCCAGGTCCTTGGCACCTCTGAGAGCAAACCCAAAGCTGGAAGGAATAGCTCCAGCAGCCCACTGGCCACTGATCACCTGAGATGGCTTTTCCCTGAGTCCTTCTGAGTATCCATTATAGATGTAGACCAGTCCCTGCCGATCCTCCCCTCCAAATGGACAGCTGATAGCCACATCTGCCAAAGTTCAAACATGAGGAGCAATATTAGTCTATACATACAGATAAAGCAGCTACTATATACTATATATAATACTAAGAGAGAGAGGCTCTGTGAGGTTGTCCTGAGACATAGCTGTGCTTTGAGCTAAATGCTATGTTTGCTAATTAACAGTAAACACAAAGTACAGTTGAGGCTATTCCCGTCATTAGTTGTGCTACTTGATTATAAACTGAAGTTTAAGCAATTAAGGTTGAGCCTGAGGAAAAGTCTGTGGATGACCAAAATCATTAGGCTTCATCTTTTTGGGACCACAAAATGTAAAAAAATGTCATGGCATCGCAGCTTATAGCCTGGCCCAAAGTGTTGGACTGACTAACCATGCAATCAACATTTCCATCCCGTGCCTAGTGTTGTCTGTGTTAGACTGTTAGTCTACCAAACCTCCAATCATAAAATTATTCCCACAACCTTTTAGCTATCCATATCATTTAACCTGATCTTTAAATGATCCAATTTACACCATTTTTATCTACTTTCATCTTTGAAATCTCCCATCAACCCCCCTAAAATCCCCATTCTTACCATTGAAACCATCCTGGTTCAGATCCCCCAATGGGGCAATGGTGCTGCCAAATCTCCCAAACACCAGGGTGCCTGTCAGGTGAGGTAGGCGGAGCTGCAGGTCCAGGGGGCCCCGCTGTAGGTAAACATAGACCCGGCCCATCTCTTCCAGGCGTCCATCAGAGCCCCGGACCATGAACATAGGAGCTCCCACCAGCAGGTCAGCCATCCTGCAGACAAGAAAGGATAGTCACACACAAACTCATTTAAGCTCAGACACGTTGACGCCAGTAATGGGTTGTTGGTTGCATCCAATCTAGACTTTGTCGGCTAATTATCTAGTATGAAAGAGACAGAGGGAGACAGGGAGGTTGAGAAAAAAAGCAACAGGGACAATGCGACCAACTCACCCATCACTGTTGATGTCAGTCGTTGCCACTGCATATCCAAAGTATGATCCCATCTGTAAAGACAAGGGTTTTCACGACTTAAGCCAATAATCATCATCAAATGGCATTGACATCATCAAGATTTGATTTGTTGTTAGATAATACAAGACAGTCGGGCTACCAGAAACTTCAGACTTGCTTTCTGCATTACTAGAAAAAAAGGGAGGCCTAAAGGAAACATGAAGGCTTGATGGGTTTTACAGGTAAGGCCCAATCTGATGCCCTCTGGTTCTGTTCCAGGTCAGTTTCATTTTCTGTCATGATCCTTGTGTCTAAAAAGCACAGACATCGTAGGAACACTCCGAATGGCCAGTGTGTAAGCAAATTCACTTGTGATTCTATTTATTCAGCTGAATCAATCGTCACTGTTTAAACAAGCTCAGAGCTTTTCTATTCCCAGAACCACTTGCACGAGTTGCCACTGCACTTTCCCCTCAATAACTTGAGCTTTACAGCAAACCACGGCAGAGACCAAAATCTAGTTAAAAAAATGTTGTAAAGAAAATTTGCAACATTTCTGCTTACACTGACTGAACAAATTAAGAGCTCTCATGAGGAGCCAAGCAATGAAAACACAGAGGAAGTGCAGCATGAAGGAGCTTTTTTTTGCAGACCCTGGAGATAGGAGCTCTCTGACTCACCTGCTCGCCAGTGTAGTTAATTATGGTCTTCAGATCCGTACCGTTCAGAATAGACACCTGCAACACAGCAGTCACATATGGCCTTTTTATACACTGTACGTCTATTCTAAGCACAGTCTCTGGTATGGAATTCTATGCAAAAACAATTCCCTTTGCGACAACATCACTAAGGCTGTTTTCTCTTTACTTTCCTGTATCAGCCCCAAATCTAAAGCCCAGGCCTCTCATAATAATAGCACCAAAGTGCAAAGGCAAAATGAGAGCGATGATTGAGATGTCTTACCGAACCATAAAGCATAAGTCCTTTTGGAACACCAGCCACAAAATCTGAGGTGCGCAGAGAGATGAAGCAAAAAATACAGGTCAAGCACAGCAGGAGGGCAAGAGAATTCCAGTATTGACGACATTTCCAGCTCAATAATCATGTAAAATACTGGAGCTGACTCAAGTTTATGGTCTCTCCAGCTGAAGTATTTGCATTGCTATGTGACTGATGTGTGTTTTACTTTCTGCACGCCTCCCCTAACATCGGCCATGTGCGTACATACCATATTTTATTGACTTACCTTCCGTCTGATCACCACTGAATTCCCCAACAGCGATGGAGTAGCCTGTAGACAAGAGCACAGACATCAGCCTCAGCTTGCAGGGCGAACAAAAGAAGAAATGTGTGAATGTTGTCACGTCATAATTCAACTTTGATTGTTCATTGACTGGAAAAACCTAGACAAACGAGCGCAAGCACTTGAAAAAAAAAAAAGTGGAGTTATCATTAAAGCACCAAGAATATATTAGCCTTTCTTACCTTGGTAGCTGTCATCATGTTCAGCTTTGACCTGTCTGGTCTGGATTTGGCCCTCCACAGACTGCATGAAATAGCCTGGGTAGTATGCTTTGATAATGTCCTCCTTAGCTGCAGAGATCACCTGACCTAAAGTAAGACCACAGAGAAATGAAATTCACTTGGAAGGACATTTTTAGGTCTGTTTTTTTTCCGATTTTCATATGGTTAATTGGGATGTCCTGCATACCTTGCCAGAAGTAGCTGCCTGGCCCTCCCAATACCACTTTGCCATCCTGAAAGATAAAACCTGGGAATTACTACAATGAAAAAGGTCAAAGATGATCCCAGCAACCACTGGTGGTTTACTAATAGGAACTTTACGGTGTTATTACCGTAGTGAAGTCAGCACTGAATCCCCCCTGACAGTAGCCTTGTCCCACTGCATCACCGATCTCTGAAACACACAGGACAGGAGCGGTGCTTCATGAAGAGACATTACTGCACCGACAAAGACATTTGGCAGAGGTCATATTAAGATGAGGTACAGTATGTCTAGGAGAAAATCTATTTTGCCATGGATAAAGTTCTGAAGAGGAGACAGTTACCTGTGCGGCAGGGAGCGTACTCCACAAATTTAGTGAAATTGTGGACTGAGAGGTAGCAGGTTCCTGTAGCGTCAGAACGGGGGACATCCTTTTCAGTTCGCCAGGAGTAGAGAGGGGCACAAGCCTGGGGTAGAGGGGAGGTAGAGAGGGGGGGGGGGGATGTGGTGATGAATAGGGGTGAGCTTTTAGCTGGGAGATGTTTTTCCAGTTGCAACATCACACTGGTGAACTCAGGAGGAGACCCAGGCTGAGGTCAGCGGTACATCTGGAGCGGGGTAACGGCCGTAACTCAACCCCGGTCCCAACCTGTTCTATCAGACCTAAGCTCAACTTCGAAGTCACAGGGAGGGGGCACAAAAAAAATAATTTTCACGGTGCGTCGAGAATGGAAGCGAATGACAACAAATTAATGGACAGTAGTCTGTAAGATAACTAAAAACATACACATTCCCATGGAAGTTAGAGTGGGAAAAGACATTACTAAAGGTTACTAAACGTTTTTTCACAGCCATGTGGCCAAAGCAGGCTTCACTTAAAGCCCCAGTCATAACAGCAGAGAGCACCAGTGGTGTGGTGCAGAGCTGAAACTCTAGTCCTTCTCTCAGCCCAACCCCCAAAATCCTCTCTGAGAGGGTCACCTTACCAGAATTGTGTCACCGTGAGAACGCACAGTGGCGCCGAACCATTGGTGGGACTTGAAGTCAACCTGTTGTTCTGTGTCGTTGAGAAAGACGGTGCGATCCCCTGTGGGGGAAAAACAAAAGAAAATGACACTGATTAAGATGATAAAACATGCATTTCTTCATTTCCTTGACTTAAGTATCTTAAATTCTGCCTTCCCCTCTTAGGGAACATCTGGAAAATTGGCAGAAAGCAGACTTTAAAGGTCCAGTTATACTATTTTTCATGCAAAGACAATCGTGGTGGACTTTGAAAAGTGTAGTATTCGCTACTCAGCCACTGTTCAGGAGATAGCAGTTCGCTAGCATGGCCGGCTTTGTACTGAACTGGCTTAGCTTAACCTCGCTGACCCTTCACTCTGTTTGACCAACTGGCCACTAACGCTGATCTCCCACTCCAACGCTTAGACAGCAGCAGGTGACACGACAGATGGTACGGGGAGTCAGATTTAAACACAACTTTATCGGCAGGCAGATGTTACATCTGTGCTGCAACGGAGAATGACGTGCAAACTAATTGATTCGGCAAGGAAGTCCCATCACTATCATATAGCTCACACACTCAGGGCCGGCAACTTAGAGTATACGCTGACATCTGTAAGGAAAGTGCGAAATGTGAGGTCAAGAGCAACCGAACCACTCCTACTTAACCCTTTGCAGTCCTCATACGTATTTCCTCTGTAGACTTCGTCTAATCACAGGCATTAGGGGTGGGAAAAGAAATAGATGAACAAATCGATTTAAAATGATATAGTTTGATGTTATTATTTTATAGTTTCTACGGTGATTACATCATATTAGTTGTCAGCAAAACAGAGCAAAATCTAAAAATGCAGACACAAAAAATTGTTTTTGAAAATGGCTCGTGATATCTTGCCTCTAAGTCTATCTTTCAACTTTTGTTTTTGTTAAAGAAGGAGAAGAAAATGCTTTCACAAATACTCGCAATACTACAATCGCAGTGAATGAAAATCGCAATACAAATTCAAGACAAAAGTGTATCTTTGCAGGCCTAACAGGACTATTTCTAAAGCAGAACAGGGTGTGAGGAAATACTGCAAGAGATCAGGACCTATGTGGATGTGAAGAAAGCAGGCTGTGTGTCAGGCCTCTCTCACCAAGCCGGTCTTTCTTCCCAGCCAACTAGGCAGCCTGGAGCTGCTCCGTGTCTTTGTGGAAAAAGCGAAGGGGGCCGGGGTCCAATAAAAACATACACACTCTGGCCCGGCCCGGCTTCCTTGTAGCAACCTCCCAGTTATCTCTGTGTGGATACACGCTTTTCTCCCCCTTTCCCTGTTTTTCATTTTCAATGTTATCTCCATCTTCTTAGTCATTTTTCTATCTTGCCCTGGTCTCCATGTCTCTGCAGCCCTTTCTCTCCTTCGCGTTCAGGGAGTGCCGCTCCCCCTCACCAGAGACAGTAAGCAGAGAGATTATAGTCATTTAATAACCCTGACTACATTTCTGCTTGAACTCCAACACCGTTTTTCATCATGGGCCAACAGCGGCGAGCCCTTCCACCAGCGTTTTAAGTGTTTTTAGTCTATGAGCTCCTTATAAGCTTGTTACTTTAACTAATCTGCCGTAGCCGCATGATACTTTTTCTTACAGCATACACCTTCTTAATGTTTTCATAACTCAGGGATCTGTTTGGATAAGACCACCAGGAAAAAGGTGGGAGCTGCACAGTGACTGGTTTGTGTCTTGTTACCAAGGCAACCAGAAGTAGCAGTGGCACGTCCTCATGTAATTACATACTGTATAACTGTGATCGGGTATCTGGCCACGTAAAAGAGAGGAAGCACATCAATAGAACCGCCTTAGGAAGCTAAAGGTCTCACATGGCAGCATTAGTTATGGCATCAGGTCTGTGTCCCTATAAGTGGTGATGAAAAGTTCTGTTTGTTCTGAAGGCAGCCAGCTGGAGCCACGTGAAATGCTTTCAATGAAAATAGAGGAGATTCAGAGAGGAGATAGAGGGAAACCTAGAGACGGGCCCCGACAATATGTCATCTGACCAAAGTCCCCCTGGGAGGCCGGTTAGAGGGGCGTGCTGATGTGACACGGTGCCCGGCAAAGTCTCTCCAGGGACCAGCAGACGAGTGTGGGGGTCTGGAGTGCGTCGATATAGACTCAATCTTGCCTTTGAACTGTGTGTGAGACGACAGCCATTAGAGGGGTTAGAGAGACTCTCAGTGTGAGTGTGTGTGTATTTTTGTGCTTGTCAGCAGGGTCGAAGACAAATGGCCAAATTCACTCATCACATCAGCTGCCCCTGTGGGAGTAGGACAGCAGGAGAACAGGAGGGGGACGGAGCGGAGAAACAGGGCTCTAGTTTCTCCCTCTTTCCGCCTTCCCCTCTGGCTTTCTTGCCCTCCCTCCCTTCCTCCCATCCTGTATGTGACCTCCTCACACCCGCCCTGCTGCCCTTGGTCCCCTTTCCTCCTCTCAGATCCATAGGCAAGCTCTTATCTCAATGGAAGAGGAAGTGGAAAGGAGCGGCCTCTGGACACTTGACCCAATTAGTTAGGTTAATTAAGAAGGTCTAAGGCCTGTGGCTCACACCAAGAGACAGGGAGACCTACGACACCACTTTGTGGTGGAATACCACATACTCTGTTGGAAGACAGCACTCCTTTACTGTAGCATTCATAGTGGAGAAAGTTTTAAAAAGAAAGATTTATTGCTTTAGCCATTACTATCAGAATTGGCAAAGAAACCTGTCACAGCTACAGCAAAGGAATTGCAGCAGTAAATGTCATCTATGTAACAGCTGTTCGGCATTGCCACATTTGCATGCAGATGTGCATGTATCGAGTGTTCCACCACTGTTGGGGGATCCTGCCGGGATCCAGATGTCGGAACGGGCTCTGGCACTCCGATCAGTTCTTTCAAAAGGCCCTTAGAAAATATGAAGGACACACTCTGACAGCCCAGGGGACTAACCTTCACTGTGAAGCCACGCTGCTTTGCACATGACATCACTCGCTGGGGCCTCCAGCCAGCGCCCGTGGCAACACATTTTTTGGTGTTGCAAGAAAAGCAGTGCAAAAATAGTGGAGCAAAGGGTACAAAGCAGCGGTGTCCAATAAAAGAATGTTGTTAAAGCAGGCTTGTGAAACACTCAGTGGAATATTTCTCCCTATTGTGCATTATGGACGGTAAATTTAAGTTGGCCCACAATGCTAAACTTTGATTTCTCAGGAAAGAAGCCAAAAGCACCGCAGTAACCTTCGACTCCATGTGTGTGATTTATTCCGTTTGTGTGTGTGTTTGAATGAGTGACTGTGTGTTTTCAAGCTACTATACTTTCCTCACCTGGCCATGGCTCCATTGTGCAAAACAGGCTGATGGCTACTTTGACAACATACGGAAACGAAAAAAAATGAATCCATTCTATGTTAGGCATTTTCCCCGGTATATCGGTATCTGCATTTATAACAGCCAATTAAAAAAAAATAAGTAAATATTCATTCATCAGACAAATAAATGATTCTGATAACTGAATATTTAAAAAATAAAAACAGACTGTCAACCATGTTATGAGTGTTGAGCGTTGTATGGTTTGTCCACCAGAGGGCGCTCTACAACGTCCGCCGGTGGCAACACTGAATATTTTTTTTGTAATATGTGTTTTGGTTCAAAGGACTTCATGATTCATACCGTAGGTTTGTATTTTTATACATTTTATTTATCAGACCTTTATTATATTTTGATGTTTAGTGAGAACTCATAAATAACTAATGTTAGGGAAATCTGTTCATGTTTTGTAACGCGGTTCTGGATTGACCAATATGTTGGAATATTGGATTTTTAAATAACCAAATATTCGTATTGGCCTTTAAAACTCATTTATCGGGGGGGGCTCTAATCCAATCATTAGACAACATCCTGGACTTCCTTGTGCTCTCCCAAAAACACTTTACCCCCACTTTAATTCTGACTCGACCTTTTTGTCGCGTCCGGCGGTTTGCTTCACCTGTCATACTAACAAGACATTTCTTTGTGTGACCTATTTGTTTATTGGTTGCTTATCTCCCCGTAGCTCCATGGGCAAGGCAAGGCAAACACGGCCTGGAGGAAGGAAAAAAGGAAGGAAAGAGTATCTTCTTCAACACCCCATTTATCCTTTTCATCCCCAAGGACAGTGACACAAACAGGAAAGAAAGAAAAGGATGATCCTGCATTCAGGAACCAACGTAGCCAACAACAGATCAGTGGAGTGGAACGCTGTAGCCTGATCCTGACCTGTTACTGACAACAGGAGGCAGAGAGGAAACACTCTGCTGGCTTCAAAAGTGTACAGAGAAGCAGCAAAGCTCGGCTATTTTAAGAGAGTTTAAAACAACATCTCCATTTTCTCAAACTCTCCAAATAACCGGACAGATGCAAGATTCTGAATTATGCACACAGTCTTTTTTTAAAGTTATTATTTGTCTTCTAATCAAATATCGGGAGAATAAAAAATAGCTTGGCAGCTGAGTTAACAGTACAGCTCTGTCATAATGCTTACCTTCAGCGTCAAACTCGATGGCGTGACAATCTGATTGGCTGAGGCTCCATGGACAGTAGAAGACGGATCCTCCCTCTGTGACGTTGACCTGCCTTGTGTTGGCCTTTGGAGCTCCTATCACCACACTCGCACTGCAAACAAGAGACAGAAAGAGAGACAACTTGCTGTAAATATAATGTTACAGGTATAGAGGTGTGTACTTTCTGTCCCAAACCATTGCAAAGCTTCGTAGCTCTTAGCCTAGCCTAATTTAAAAAATGCATCCAAGACCTCCCACTTGACAGCTTTAAACATAATGCACATTTTACCGCTTAGCGAGCTGCGTTCTGACTCACAAGCAAAACATTTTAACAGGTTGCAGCATTGTTTTACATAATCCCATACAAGCAAGGGGGGCCTGCTGCTGTGACATGTGCACGTGTAAGGATCACAGTCCACTTGTGCATTTAGAGACACAAGGAGAAACAGTCACACATGCATCCCTGTGGGGGCAGATTAAATAGGAAAACAAGAAAGCAGACAGGCTAAGTGGAGTCACACTCTTGTTTCTTCAGCTGTGGCACTAAACTTCAACGTCCTTGGAGCTACACTGTACAACTACAGGAAGGGAGGCCGGCCCCTTCAACTGACATGGAAAGAAGCAGTAAGGGTACAGGTGAGCCTTCAGAGATGAAAGAGAAGAATGTTAATGGGGAAAACAAAGATTTGGAGATGGTTAAAATGATGAAAAGATAATGTGGCATAAGTGGATGGCTTAGCCATTATCTCGTTCTGGACCCACTTGACCCGACAAGCATCACGGGCCCACTTGCTGGCATTGATGTGGGTAGAAAGGCAAAGGACCATTGAGACCAGACGGTGTCTAGGGGGCTCCAAAACAGGAAGAGCACACCCTTTCCTGCCCCAGATCTTCCAATAGTGCGAGAGTGTTTACATTTCGGTTAAACTTAGCATCCTGCCCCCAAGGGTAACTACTCGGCAGGGTCCAGAGGAAGACAGGGAAGCCAGCATGAGTCAAAAAGCAGCAAAACCACGCAATTTCTTTTTTCAAGGCCTTGTAATCTACAATAATGAATCCCTCTGAGCCTATTAGCTCCGATGACAAAAGGCAGAAAGTTATGGGTTGGTTTATGGAGAAAAAAAATCTAACAGAAGTGGGCTAGAGTGCGCTGGTGGTCAGTACAAAGCTTTTGAATAATGTCATCATCTGTGGTTTTGAAAACCCAGCTGTGGGAGAAGAAAGGAAAGGTCACAGAGCAGGAGGTATGAGTTTAATATCGCAACGATACTGTGGTCTTAATACCTCGGAAGAAACACAGCGATGTGCCAATTCCAAATGTGGAGCAGCAACTCCTGGTTTGTGTTGGACAAACCAGCCGGATTTGGAGAGAAAGAAACATTTTCTGACAGCATATGCAGACGCAGGAAGATCCCAGTAAAGCAGCAGAGCTCCACCTGTACAGTAATCTAAGTCGCAGAGTGGCTTCCTGGTCAGGGATTCTCATGATGGGACTGCTGAGGATCACCCTGCTGCTATCTCAGAACTCTCTTACAGATATTGGAGCAGTCGGCTAATATTTAACACCAGGAGAACACACTCTGTTACCTGAAAACACTAGATATCTGTTTGAAAAAAAAAATCATGTATTGAGTGCTGTATGAATTATTACCTGCTAAACAACACGGCTGTGAAGGTTTCAGAGCAGACAGATGAACAGTAAACTTTTAAAACCTTTTAGAAATAACATAAATGCAAGCACGTGTGCAATGAGCGACACCACTGGAGCAACATGCACACAGTGACGACACACCGCACACACTGAAAGCTGCAGCATCTTTTGTTGAATCAGATGTGAACAGAGTCCAGCCATAGTTGGCTGTTGCAGCTTTTCAAAGGGGAAAAGAAATACAGGAAAGAACACAACAAGTGGATCATGCTTTAATCAGCATGTTGGCGGTTGCACAGATACACACAGATGTGCAGACAAACAAATAGATTGATAGAGATCTAAAAGTACTGTTAAAGAGGAGGAATTAGCTTTTCGTGGGTGTTTATCTGACGAGGATCAGTCTAAACAGCCATTTCTCCACCCTTAACCTTATCTGCTAGCTGTGTGCTAAGAAGGTAGAGCTTAAATGTAATTAGCATTTAATGAAGCTGTAACTGCAGTCGGCTGAGTGCTGCATTGCAAATTCCTTTGTGAAAGCAAGTGGAGTGTATGAGCGGCTCTTGGGATGGGTATGCAAATAGATGTAATTGGTCAGGGAAAGGGGGGGGGGGGGGGGGGGGGGGGGGGG
>NC_048413.1:2776676-2777058 GCF_013103735.1 Etheostoma cragini | reverse complement strand
CGGGGGAACAATGCTCAGCTGTTCAGTTGAAGGACGGACTCGTTGTGTGGAGTCCGATGCCTCTGTGTGTGGCTAAAAGTGAGTCGAGACAAAAGGCTGTTCACAGAGGCGATTAAAAAAAGCAGCACCGTCACGGGTTTGATGGGGATCACAGCAGGCGATGCTCAGAATGCATCTGAAAAGCCGTAGTCGATGCTCCACTGCCAGGATAGCTCCGGCACCGCCGGAAATTATGCCAAATGTCTTAGATTTTGGCCGAATGTCTGTTACCTTCCGCTTTATTTGTGTTGCCATTTGTTTTCATTTTTAAAGATCATTTTTGGGCATTTTAGGCCTTTATTTCCACTGGACAGATGAAAATATGCAAGGGGAAGGGGGGGGG
>NC_048413.1:2771499-2776666 GCF_013103735.1 Etheostoma cragini | reverse complement strand
TGACATGCAAAGAGCCAATGCATCAAGGATTAACCTCCATATGTGTGCACTTTCTCTACCAACTGAGCTACCCCGGCTTCTGCGTTGGCGTTCTAACCTCCGGTGGATTTCTGAGGACTCTGGTTTACTATTCCTCATGTCAATCCCAATGAGAAATGCCAATAAACCAGAGCATGTTTTTCTCCCGTCCCGGATTGCTGTGTGGACTAGCCGGACCCTCCTCCGCAAAGCTGTGGAGGAAGGTCTGGATATGAGAGACTAAAAAAGCCATGACCAAGCTTTAGTGATGTTCACTGAACAGTTTTAGCTACTGTAAATTACACCACTCTTCACTTCACTCTTCACATTTAGATGACTAGCAGACCCCGTTTTACACACACACACACACACACACACCCACACACAAGTGTGTCTGCCTATCTTTGTGGGGACCAGTCATTGACATAATGGATTCCCTAGCCCCTTACCCTAACCTTAACCCTCACCCTAACCCTAACCATAACCTAACTCTAACCCTACTCCTAAAACCAAGTCTTATTCCTCAAACAGCCCTTTAACGTTAAGGGGACCAGCATTTTGTCCCCACAAAGCTGTCAGGACCCCATAATAATACTGTTTTCCCAGTTTTTGGTCCCCACAAATGTAGTTAAACATGGCCGACACACACACACACACACACACAAGAGAGCGACTTGAGCAATGTCCCAGTGTGGAAGTACGAAGATGAGAAGCATTAGCGGCTTCACCATGTCTAGCATAGTCAACCCCAACAGCTGCCATACAGCAGCCACTAATGACCTCCACCTCCCAGCTGACAATTAAGCATTAATAAAACTACAGTAAGCGATTTGGGCTGCAAGTAAGGAATGCGTTAACAGCTTCACTGTAACCGAGGACTCATTTGAAGCTCAAGCAATCAGAGGACATTCTACAAACAAAAAAAAAAGTCTTCCACCACACCGCAATTGCCAGACTACAACCACTATTTTATGTGGGGTTGAGAAATTACGGGTGATGCAGAATGCTGGAACTTGCTGATGTGACACTATCGTGCGTAGCCATGGCTAATGCACTTTATGATGAGGTTACGGAAGGAGGTTGTCAGAGGGCAAATTCCTCTGTTACCCCCCCCGCTCCCTTTCAGTCCAAACATTCTCCCCACCATTCCACATTTAATTGTCTTCCACCAAGCTGCAAAGCTGATGTCACTCGGACACTATTACAATCGCCTTAAGCGCGAAAGAGGGGGAAAATCACAATCACATTTGTTAGGCTTGCCAGTGCCGGCTGCAGTCACCACCTGCAGTCATAAACACAGCTCAACGGACGCTGTGGCACAGGCACAAAGGGAGCGAGTGGAGGGGGGGGGGGGGATTGGCCTTCAAACCTCAGCAACACCTGAGTAAAACACGTACAGTGACCCATGGAGTTCACACGGAGCTATCGGGACACTTAGACATTGGAGTGGTTCCATATCAGAGAGACTAACTCAGAGGCAGTGACCTGATCCGAGCCAGAGGCAGCTCTTGGCCTTCAGTGCACTCCATCATGCTGGGAAAAAAATACAAAAAAAACAAACATCTCTGAAAAATCACTTCACCAGTAAGTAGGTAAGTGATTCCCCACCAGGGGTACCCATGGGGGTACTTCTGCAGTTGCCAGGGTGTATGTGTAAAGATTGGAGAGTAGCTCAACTAATTTAAAAACAAATGTGACAACAATTGTGATTTGACTGGAAAATATATATATCTACATAACAACATGAAGTCAACTGTAACACCTGAACACAACGTGTTGCAGTTGAGAGTGTGTGAAATCTAGCGAGCAAGCACAGAATGTTAAATATAATGACTAAATGTAGAAATAAATAACCACTTAAAAGTACTGGCTCAACAGATTGAATGCTTTATAAAATAGCTAAAGTAATGAAAAAAAAGAGAAAGTTGAAATAGATATTTAAAAGTAATGTCTCAATGTAACGTTAATAGATCAAAACATACAGCTTCTCACTAAGTTGAAGTAGCCTAGAAGGCTTGTAATAGCGCGACTGCTGACCAAACCAACATTTATATTGAATTATTAATGAACAATTGCCACTTTTATATCAGGAATGGTGTTAAACTGTTAGAACATACAATTTGAATTACTGAAGGGGTAGGTAAGTTCGTCTGACAGGGCTGTGGGGGTACCTTAGACCAAAAAGGCTGGGAACCACTGAGTGAAATCGTACCTGGATCAATGGGAGCAGGCCGTTAGTTGACATGTCGGATTATTTAATGCATAATTGTATGATGTCACCCTGCTGCGATATTGACTTTTCAAAGCATGTGTTGGCACTCAAGAGTGAGATCAGCTGAAAGAAGCACAAGGGGTATGTGATGACTTATTCTAGACCACATGGAGCCATACGAATGGTCTTGCATCCTCTCAGAGCCAAGGCTAGACAGAAGCTGTATGAGTCCTTGCGGCAGCCATATGCACACACACACACACCCACACACACACACACACACAGGGCTGCTGTCCCGGAGCCTGAAGATGATGAGAGTAGCAGTGCCGGCTGGGATGGCGTGTGCTGACTTCAGAGAGTCTACTGTGCTGAAGCCACATTTTCGGTCAGATGGTGCTGTTAAACCCAGATAAAGGATCTGTATGTTGCTTTAAAGACCTGTAGCAAGACATGTCTGTTACGACAACCTATGTACATTTCCACATCCCAGGACGAACTTGAAAAAGAAACCATTGAGAGGTGAACCCGACCAATGTTGATCAGATAAACAGGCCAGTCTGTCGAGGATCTGAACCCACTATCACCACAAAAGCATTTCCTTGGTATCCTCAAAAGGATAGCATTGGTGGGCAACAGGTGGTCTGCAAATGACAAACGCTGCTGGAGAAGGTAGCCAAACAATGTTGTTTACTGTCACACAGGAAAAAAAGGTAAATTTGAAAATGATAGTTTAGACTTGATGCTTTTTCATGCTCCTCCTTTGCACCATTGTTATGGGGGATTTCACAGTTAACGTGTGAAAAACAGCAGCCGCTTTGGCAAGTGAGACATTTGAAACATCCTGTTACTTTTTTTAAACATCAAAATGACATGCGGTAGAGCCTATCCATTTTCTAATACCAAACTGTTTTCCCACCCCCGCACCCAGATACAACCCCCCCTCCCCCCACCCCGTTTCGTGGTCCAACTGCCCTAAAAAAATCCTCCTGCAGGGAGTTTAACTGCTGGTGGTTCACACCTCTCCACAATGCTAACGTCAGGGGGTCCAGTCCTCTCACCTCAGGATAGAGAGGCTGTTGTATTAAACATGGAGATGTGGGGAGGGGGGAGAGTGAAGCAGCTGTTGAAACACTTTGGTCTGCGCACCCCCACAACTCCAGCCATAGCAATGCATGCATGCATGCATGCATGCATGCATACATACAAACGCAACCACACATCCAGAGACGGTAATGGCCAGAGGTTACGTCTCATTTCCATCTTGAATATGACTTTTGATGCTAATTTGAATTTCAGCCAGTCAAATTTTATAGTGCAAACGTAGATAATGACGTCATTCGCTAATTGCTATATAAAGGACAGCCTTTATCAAGTCGCCATGGATGTGAGTCATTTGGTGACCTGGGGTTAAAACAAACCAGGCCTGCTGGCAGTCAGAGATTAAATCTAGCAAAGTGTGAGTCAGGACGACCCTCCATTCCAAAGTAGACATGACGTCCTCTGAGCATTCCCAAACCGATGGAGCAGACGTGACAGGAGGGTCTGCAGGCCCTTTAAACACATCGTCACCCTCCACACTGACATCTTTTTCCAGTGAAACACACACATGCTCATTATTTAAAGCCCCCTCTTCTACCAACAGGCCAGTAAAATCTAGACAGGCACTTTACGTTTGAGACAGACTGCAGTGTAGCCATGCTAAGTATATCCCGACTGACCTTTACAGACTCTAATGTTCCCAACCTACTGGGCCGATTATCATAGGTGCACACAACGTTTGACAACAGACAATTAAAGCGGCTATTCAGAAGGCCGAAAAATTAAGAAAGAAATGAGTCATAGTGAAAACTCCTCAAATGGAAAACAGTAAACAATTTCTACCGTTAGACAAAGGGCCCCATTGTCTGCCTTCAACGACAAGAACCTGGGTGAAGAAAAGCTTGGCAGCACAAATATACAAGCTTTGCTCCTGCAGCCCGAGCACTTACTGTTTTTTTAGAAACAAGTCCATAAAGGAGGACACCGGTGAAAACAATAACAGAAATGAGACTGATAGTATATATGGAGAGGGACCGCTGTGTAGACACAAAGAAAACATTGTAGCTTAGTGGCCAAAAGAGAGCTCAGTCCAGTGTCAATATTAGTTCAACTCTAACCCTGTTTGAAAGGGTAAGCTTCAGTAAAGTGACCTACATAGGCGGGCTGACCCTGACATGTCCTCGTCATGGCCAGACCATCCCTAATGCTCATCACCCACACGTCACTGAAACACATGCAGGGCCTGGATCACACTATCTCCATCAGACGCTCATCCATCCTTTATTTGATAGGACAGTATAGGCATAAAAGGGGAGAGAGAGGGGGAAAACATGCAGTAAAGGGATGGAGGTCAGAAGTGAACCCTTGGGCGCTGCGATGAGGTGTGAGTCTATGTACATGGGGCGCACACTCTACCAGGGGAGCTACCCAGGTGCCCCCTTTTAAGTAGCACTACAGTCTTACTCCTTGCTGGTAAATTAAATAAAAAAGTGATTCAAATGAATGAATGGGTTGCAACTAACGACTATTTTCATTATCAATTAATCTGTCGATTATCTTCTCAAACAATGGATTTGTTGTTTGGTCTATGAAATGTCGATCGGTGATTCCTAAAGCCCAAGAGGACGTCCTCAAATGTCTTGTTTTGTCCACAAAATATGTCCATATGAGTTTACTGTCACAGAGGAGTGAAGAAACGGCAAAATGTTCCCATTTAAGATGCTGGAATCAGAGAATTTTTACTAAAATTGACTATCAAAATAGTTGGTGATTAATGTAATAGTTGACAACGAATTGATTAATCATTGCAACTCTAAATGCATGTTTTATCAAAAATCCAACATTAAACAGCCACCTGTAGCTGTCTCATCCTTACATACACTCCAGGCCGTCTGTTAT
>NC_048413.1:2729389-2771489 GCF_013103735.1 Etheostoma cragini | reverse complement strand
CCCCCCGAACCTTGACTGCTTCTATCATCAGTATGATCCACTCCCTTATTCCTGCCTGGCACAGGAGAAAGTCAAAGTAGAGTCAGTAGCTGTTGTTTGATTATGACATGTTTGGGAAAGAGTGAGCGCTCATAATGAAGAGGAGTGGAGGCCATCTTCCATCAACATGAAATACCACACACACACAACGGGGTACCATATATCCTCTTGCCCTTTCCGTGTGTATCTGACAAGAGCCGGCATACACACAGTTCCCAGACACTATCCTCAGGCGTTCTTTCATGGTGGGCCGGCTGGCAGTGTCCGAATTTTATTTTATTACGCCAGGCCGAAGGGCACGACAGACCCACATATATAAACATGTTGTCATGGATGGGTGTCACACTGGGAGAAAGTAAGCCTTTATGTTGGCAGGCCTGTCAGGGAGAAGTATCTGCCTCCCTTGTTTCCGCATCTACAGTACACACGCTATCAGATGTATGGTTAATGTACTGCTATAGTCCAATGAACACAAGCATTCAAAGTCAGAGCCAGACTAACAGCAGCTCACCCTGACAAGAAGAAACTCCCTGTGCAACCCTCAGCTGACCTCACCCCCGGATTCCAGCTACTCCCCCACTCCCCATGTCTCCATGATGATGGCGATGATGATGTGATGGCAAAAACAAGAGATAACACAAACACATTTCGAGACTCCACTGATATCGTCTGATACGCGTCGACTTCTAAGAAACTGTGAATGAAAAGTAGCAGAAACGTGTGGTTTTTCCAGATAAAGCGGTGAGCCATGATCTTAAATCTGCTCTCTCGTACCGTTTTGTTTGACATTTAACTTCTGAATACATATCATCCACGGGGAAATTACAGGGCACTCTGTTGTAGGAGACTACACTTAAACATTATTCCTGTTCTGTTCTGCACTTAAAACCCATTGTCTGATCTCTACCTCCATAGGCATGGCGTCTCGACTGTAGAAAAGTTCAGATTAAGTCATCGGTCAGATGACGTCTACTCTGTCTCACACTTAATGGGTCTAGGAGAGATGATGAGGAGAGCGGCTAGACAGTGGGGGAAGGTATAGAGGATGGATGAATTAAAAATGTCTGCAGAATGACATCAGCATAGGAGGATGTAAGGAGGGGGATGCCGGAGAGAGAAGAGGGGTGCATGCATTCAAGCTTCACGTCCTAAATCATACCTCTCTTCTGTAGCCTCTGCTTCACAGGCAGAGAGATGAAGACCAATAGCAGCAGGCTCTTAAAGAGACAGGGAAGGCCAGGGGAAGAGGGGGCGGGGGGATCTCCCCATGTCAGAGTGTCTGCAGTCCAGGGAAGTGGAGTAGAAACAGGGGAAACTAGAGCTTCTGCTGGTGGCCCACTCGGCACAAAGCCCTTTCTCAAATCCCGGTATGCTGGCTGGTCCAACAGTGGGCCGAGACGCCGCTGGTGATCAGTAGACTCAGACTCAGCCAGGAAGTCTGAAACCCTGACAGCGGCTGCATAACCTTTTGTTGATGGTTATTACGATTACAGGGTTCGATCCAAGGCCCAGCGAAATGTACTGAATGTGTAGTTACAGAAATGCAACTTCTGTCAGCGGCTGAATTGACAAATGCCTTTTTTTTGTTGTTGTTGCTGCATCCTGTTGTTATAAGCACTTCATGCTCCTTGAACAGTCAGAATGTCCCACACTATTATTTTCTCCTCATACAGGGTATTAGATCTGACCACAGGCATGTATGCACGAGTTTAAGTCCCTCAAAAGGACTGATGCCAAAAGTCTCTTAAGGAAGAATGGGAGCCAATCACAGCATGCTGCTGGGTGTCAGGGATCCCATCCCACTGAGCCAGGGAGCATCACAATCTGCTGATTGTAATGCTCCCAGGCTGGCAACAATTTAGACCAATACGATGGGATTGCTAAAGGTTGAAGTTAACAGGCTTTTGCTGGCGTTTAAAGGCTAGAGCAGGTTAAAAGGTCAGAATTAAATGTAATTTTGTTGGGCAATAAGATTAGGTACTGAGGTTGCTTCTTTTGGTCTTTAATTGGGTTCCTTTTTTATTTTAGCATTATCCGGGCTTTAATTTTGGACCCATTTTGCACCCAAATGCAATTTCCTGACCATATTCATTATACACAATGAGTTGTGTGCACACAGAGGGCGTGTGCGCTGTGCGTAAAGCACGTATCCAGAGATCACAGTATACCCACAAACCCTTTAAGTAATGTCAGTGCCACAACAACATACCACAAATGAATTCCGTAGGCCTATTTCCTTTTGGAAACTTGTATTATAATGTGAACAGGGGAGGGGAGTTGTAAAATGTTTGGCAAAAGCATAGAGTCCCATGGAACGTTTTGCACCCTGCGCGCAAAATATGTGTGTACAAATGGGCACATCGTGAAGCGCACACCATTTTTCAGACTGTCTTGGAGCTTGTTTCTTTGAAAAACATCATTCTAAAACCTCTTATTCCTTTTTATTGTAGAAAAAAAATTGAAGATTGCATTACTTCTGTGTTAAAGAAACTCACCTGGCAGAATCAGCCAAATAAAAGTCAACAGCGTATCCGAAGTAGCTCCCGTTAGGTCCGCTGTAAACAGCTGTGTTCTCCACGTCCAAGTTGAAAGCCTCGCAGACAGGCGGAGAAAAAGTTAGTAATAGCCCGCTGATACAAAGGAGTGAGCGTGCAAGAAGGGCTACTACTCCCGGCGTCTTTACGCGAAATCGTTCCAAGCCCATATTTGAAAATAAATTAATCCACTCAAGCTTGTTTTCAATTGCGAAATTGCTCCAAGTTTTTGTGCGCTTTCGAGTCCACAAATCACGCCTTGAAAACAGTGGTGGATTATGGCTAAAACTGCATCCCTGTAACTCTAAGCAGCCAGTATCTCATTAATGCTCCGTCAGCTCCTCTCAGCGTCCTCACCCCTCTGTCTACTCCTCTCTGTCTGCCTGCTTCTCTCCAGGCCCACGCCTTCTCTGCTCACCTACTCGTAAAACACGGAGCAGGGAGTTCCCACAGCAGTGACAAAGTTTGGAAGAGGAGGAGCCTGTGATTCCCTTAAAAAAAAAGAAGAGGGGCACGTCTCGTCCACCAACCTCGGAGTACATGTTTACCAATGTGGTGGATTGGGGATCACTTTTGCACTTTTAAGTTCAGAGACCTCCTTATCAGGGGCTCTAAACAAAAGAACAATGGGTCGAAAATCCTTCTTTTTTGGTTTTATCTCCCAGTTATCTTGAGCTTTGTGACTGAAGTTGTTTTCAGAGAAGGCGGCCTGATAGTGTAGGTGATGGGAGGTCAATGAAACTCCACATGGCCAATCATACATGATCTGCTGTTCAGATGCCTCAGCTGGAAATCACATGATCAGCTTGTGGACATTTAGGCTTGAGGTTTTCACTGGTAAATCACAAATTCAAACAGTTTTTTGCATTTATGGGGAATAATTAGACTTAGACTCATCCTTCTCTTTAGTGATCCTTTTCCCACAAGGAAATTGAATTAAATTTCCAGCAGCAATTTTCAGCAGCTTGCAAAAAAAGCTATAAAATTACAGTGCAGAGAGAAAAACAGTGTAAAAACAACAATAATAACATTAATAACAATAAAACCTTTGGCTATAAAAAAGACCGTGAGCATGAATGATCAGTTAAGAGCAGTTAGAGTGTCCAGGTAGGTATGTGAGTAGATTATTCTTACTTAATCCTTTGCCTTAATCCAGACTTTATCGATAATTATGAAATAGTTCTGTTCATATTTTTGATATTTTGCAGCAGCTTCTATGTTGATGCCATAAACATGCTAAAACTAGGAATATAAACCACTGCTTAAATAAACCTCCCACATACTCCATGCAATTCTCATAATAAAGCAAAGACCTATTTGCATAACTCCACACTAATTACACCTTCGTCACACACCCTTGCATCTCAATGTGTGATCCACATGTATTTCTATCTAATTACAGCGTTCATCTGATTTGGGCACATGAAGTCCTTTTTGGGGGGGGGTGTGGGAAGATTTCTTATTGCTGCTTCTGAGTCACACGAGACAGAGGAAAGTGGTTGGGCTGCGAAAAGCAACTACTCGCTGAAACGAGACCTTTAATAAACGTATCCTAGCCGGCTAGAATTAGTGACTGTTGGTTTAGCTGAATCACTGGAAGCCTCAGTGATTGAACACAGGGGCCAAATTTGGCTGTGTGGCAGTAGCAACACAAACGCTGAGCTGCTAGTATTTATAACTAGTCTGAAGCTCCCCGACACAGGGAGTGAAGTCTGACCGTAGACTGATGGGAGTTCTTCAGAGAGTCTGGTGGGGGGTCCAGTTCACAGCTGTTGGGGGCACTTGATGGTTCAACGTCTTAATCCTGGAGGGGTCTCATTCTCTCACTCTGTTTTTAGGTTCTAGGGATGATTTGGAGATGAAGCAGAAGTCAGAAAGGGATAAAACTGTAGCAAAATTATCTGGAGTCCCTCTGGAGTCCCATCTAGAGTCCCTCATAGTCTGTTTTTTTTGTTGTTTTTTTATTTTTGATTAAAAATGATAGGTATGTCAACTCATGCTACTTTAATACTAGTTTCTGGGTCTTCTGAAAGTCTGAACCCATTGGAGGTTGTCATGCTCATTCAAACTTGAAACTTGTCATGAAACTTGTCATGCCGTTTCATGACCTAGTGTATCAGGGTTAGTTAGAGGGGGACAAGCAAATATTTATACAGATAATAGTGTTATCAGCTCTCGCTCGGTCATCATATTCTTCAGTGTCTGCCTGCTTAAACAGCTTTCAAGTTATCTATCCACCAACATTTATCTATGTGACATCGTAAAAGGATTAGGGTTCGCCAAGTAATATTCCTTTCAAGTGGTTTTCCCCTCTTTCTCTTTACACACGTGTGTGTGTGTCATCCAGTAGCAACTTTTGAACCTACAAGCCAGTGTATACAAATGTTTTCCATTAAGCATATTTTGTGTGTGAAGCCAAAGCCTGTTCTGCTTTTGGTGACTCGTAATTGGGTCTGGCTAACTGGACAGTATTTTCCATTTCCCTCCAACTGCGATTTCCGTTAAAAAAGGAGGTGGGATTTTGTTTCAATGCCTCTGCTTTGACATCATCATTTGGCCACTATGGCAACCAATGTGAAGTGCCGCAAAACACTTAAAGAACATCTCACAGGACTACACGGCTGGCCAACTGTTTTAAATATAGACATGGCACATTGGCACTTCTGCAAGGCGAGGCGTATACATGTGCGACCACATGCACACAGACACTTCCATTAACTCTCTTCTGTCCTGGCTGCCGAGCATATGTTTTTCAATATAGATAGTGAGACTAATTATTAATAGGACTACCAGAAGGCCACTTAGTGCTGTTATCTTCATGCAAATATATCAAGATATGTAATGGTGTTCCAATCTTTTCTCATTTGCTTTCAATGATATCAAGTTCTTTGCTGATAACATTTCATTTGGCCAAGATATGACATATGTGTATGGTAGCTAGCTAGGAAAAAGTGTTTGGTTATCAAATGCGCATACTTTAACGTAGCAAAATTCTTTTAATTACTTCAGCCAGGTCTATCTGTAGAGGCTACATACCAGGTTCCGTGCGGATTGGTCGCACGGCTTAGGACGAGTTTGAAAAAGTTGGTTTCGCGCATTGCGTGATGATGCAAAAAATCTTTTCAGCAGAAATGGGCGTGGCCTAAATCATCAAAAATTCCTAATTCAAGGAACACGTGGATGTAAGGATTTCTAATTTGTAATGTTGGAGTTAAAGGTAAAAACACATCATAGCGCCACTTAGTGATCCACATGTGTAATTTTTGGTAAGTGAGGTCCATTACCCATTGTACATCTACCCTGTAAATTTAAAGTTTCTCACATTAGCGGAATAGTGAATCCAAACGTGGGTGCCATAGGCCACGCCCACTTTGACCAATCAATACCCTCCAAATTTTCCGTATCCGCCATTCATGAGATATAAACTTTTTGTACTTGTAGCGGCCCCTAGTGGTCAGTTTTTGTGAAATGTGTGGGGGACCGCCACATGGTCATGGCAACCAAGAATCTAAAGTTTTGCGTTTATAGCATTCATTTTGGTCAAGATTTGGCAAGGTTTTTATAGTAAGCCGCACAAATTTGTTGTCCGTAATTTGCATAATTTTTATCTGATAGAACTTCTTTTAATATGTTTTTTGTATGTTTTTGTTGGTCTTGAGATGCTACTTACCAAGTCTTATGCAGAGTGGTTGCATGGACTAGGAGGAGTTCAGCAAAGTAGGATTTTGATACATTTTGAATTTTTCCCCCATCCATAAAAGTACAGATGGAATTGGGCGTGGCCTATATCAGGAGATCCATTTAGAACACAAGGATATATTGTTTTTAGGCAGAGAAGAAAAATAGTAAGTTATGGCTTCACAGGGTTTACAAGTCAACGTTTTTCTAAACAAGCTAGCTTTAAATACGTTGATAGGTGGAATCTTTTACCGCTCGACAGAGCTGGGCTAGCTGTTTCACCCTGGTTTAAGCATTTATGCTAAGCTAAGCTAATCCCCTCCTGGCTCCAATTAAATAATCAGCGGACAGATATGAGCGTGGTATGGATCTTCTAGTGGTACTCTTTGTCAAGAAAGCACACATTTCCTTAGATATTTAATAAGATAATTTTGGACAGAGCAAAGCTAGCTGTCGGCCCGTTTACAATTTTTGTGCTAAACTAATCAAACAGGCTTTTCACAGTAGCTCCATACACGTATCCGTATTGACTTGAATTGACTTGAATTGAATTGAATTGAATCTTAGATCACCTATTTTTTACACAATCACAGTCACGTGTGTTCAACAGAAGAAAATACAATTTTAGCTTAAAAATAGGCTTTGGTTGACAGTGATGAACGCACAACCCAAGTGAAACACAGGCCCTTTTAGGGCTTGCTTAGACAGCTGCGTTAATTAAAAGATTATTTGTGCCGTTACATGGGCACGAGACGTACAACTGAGAAAAAAAAATCTGAAATGCCTCCTGTGTATAGACTAACCTTAAAATGCTTGTCAAATGTCAAACTATTGCTTTAAAACTCTTAACTTTAAAGTGAAGGTTGTGTCTTCAGCAAACACTCACCACATCTATTTGCCACTTTCTAAAGATCTTCATTCCCAGAGGCACCCGCCACCCCCACCCTCATCTCCTTCCTCTTTTTTGTAGCACAAACAGTAACACTGGTGGGCTCCACGGGCCGGGGGCAGGGTGGGGAGACACCCTGATGGCTGCCATTAGGCAACTGTTTTAGTGTTTTAAGTCTTGTTTTAAGGCTCAGAACAAACACCATGAACCTCTCAGGAAGAGACAGCAAATAAAGGCCACAACAGGCAACTTGATACTTTGTACACACACAATTCAACAGTCACAACAATCAGGAGGATTTAAACTGTGTTTGTTCCTTTAGGCAGTTTGCCAGTTCCTTTCGGAAGCATTGGATATGTGATACATTTAGCTATGGGTAAAAAGAAGTCCTGTTGAGCAAGAAAATTGCAGGTAGTGTTGGAAAGTGTGGTTTCTGAACAGAGGGCTATACTGTTGCCGGTCAGCTCTCACTCATGTACAGTAATTCTTAGGCTCTGAAACACCAACCCAACTGCCAACCGTTGGCAGAAAAGCCTCCCAGAATTGGTCAAAAAAGGGCCTCGGAACACATCGAAGCGACGCCAACTTGAGCGTATGTTCTGCGTGTGCGCGAGACGTGATACGTCTCCATAACAGCAGGCAGCGCTAATCTGTTTTAACGCCCCAAAATTTAAAACTGGACCAGACTGTCATGGCGGCTCCTTCACAATATGATCTCATATTTGACAAAAAGATTCACCGAAATGTGTTTCTGAAAACTTTTAAGCGAGAATGCAATGGCTGAATCAATCTTCATTTCAGATCGACAAAGGTCAGTTTAAAAAATTTTGGTTCGATTTTGAGAGGCGTTCGTCACACTCATCCCGCTCGTCATTTCTGGGGTAGCACTCCACCAATCAGATTGGTCATTGAGTCCTACTGGCCGCCTCCCGATTCAACATCAAATCGGCCCTAATGAAGGCCGACAACTCCTCCGGCTGACGACGTCACTGAACACACCGAACCAAGGAACTGTCCGACAGCTGATAATCGGGTTGAACTCTGTCTTAAAATGTCTTTTAAACACACAGAGCCAACTTTCCTTCCTCCTCTCTCCGTCTCTCCGTGACTATAGAAACACAGTGATACACATCTTTACAGACAGGAAATTCCTTCAATGTAAAGCCTGCCTGGACTTCCTGTTTCAGCGAGTTTCTACTCTTCGCGTCTCTGTTGCACACACACACACACACACACACACACACACATTTACAATCTGCTTTGCTTTCCCCTCAGCTCTGTAACATTCCCCATGTGCGAGGGTAGTGAGTTGCTGCTGATTGCTCCAGCCAGTCTGAGGCATTGCATACAGGATGACAGATTTGTCATTAAGGGGTGGAAGTCCTGAGCTGGCCTGTGTTGCTGCATGGACTGCCAATTGTTTTCAACACAAGCTCTTAGCAACGTAGTAGCTGAGTGAATCATACGATTGTTTTAGACAAAAAAAAATCCTCCCAGAGGCTCCTTACAAGGCAAAGTTAATCTTCTCTTGTAAACATTAACTGTCAATCTAGACAAATTGAGAGAACGTGTGTGGGGACCAAGATGATCTAAACAGCGTCCATTGTTTAGTTGCCTAGTTAAAACAGCCACAAAATGCCTTAAAATGAGCAGTTGTGTTTTTATGTACATGTGCTAATCAGTCCAAGGGAGTAGAGCAGTAAAGCAGCAGTTTGCAAAGCTGCTTGGGGGGGGGGGGGGGGGGGGGGGGGGGGGGGGGGGGGGCAACCGGGCTCCCAGCTCCAGCAGTCTTGTTCTACACTCCATAACACACACAAGTGTCCCCTGACCCGCTTGCATTTACAGCCAGCGCTCCGCTTCACGTAGTGTTCTCCGGTCTTCTTTCTCAGTCTCCATCCCGGCTCACTGAACTTGTTTGCTTGAAAACAAAACTCTTTAAGAGGCGTCGTAAAAGGCTTGACATCCTTTAATGGGAGGTCACTGAGGCAGAGTGGCCGGGCTGACAAAAACCAACACACGGTGCAAGGAGTCAGCTACAAAAAAATGCTACAAGGTGGGCTTGTGAGAAAATCGTCTTAAATACCAGAATCAGCAGTGAAACATAAAACTGGTAACACTGAGCTGGACCACAGCAGGCAATATTTGCAGTTATCATAATGAAATAACAAATAAATTGCAGAGGGTATTTCCAAAACCAGGTCAAAACCATTTGAAACCTTGTAGACAAGGATGATTGCATAGAAAGATGACATTGAACAAGACATATGTGCACAGCCAGTCGTCCATTTTTGCATTCAGGTCCCGTGTTGGGGGTGTCATGTTTTATTCGGATGGTCTATTTGTCTCTAGGAGTAACGGTGTGACCCCCGACCCCCTCCTTGTGTTTTGCTGTTGGGGCGGGCGTGCTGCGAGGCCGCCGCCTGGGCCTCGGAGTGAAGGAATGCGGCTGTAAAATGTGTGTATCGGGGTACAGCCGGAGAGGGCGGTGAATCAACGTGATCACTGGAGAGCCTTGGGGTGTTTCACACGCAAACAAGCACACACACACACACACACAACCATTCACACATTCCCTCCAATTTGCCGCTGTTGCTTTCCCACACCCACTCCCTTGACCAAACATGTTTGACACAATGCATATGGAAACAGTCGCACCCGGCTTCTAATGACAAAAAAAAAACTGCACTCAAAAGGAAAACAGATAAGTATAGATGCTGTTTTGTCCTTATGTTCACTGACATAAGCATTTTATTCTTATATGTTACAGTTATTGTTCCCAAAACAGCCAACGACTGATGTTTTAAGCACATACAAATTTGTATTAGATGTCTGATTAAAGACACACACACTCACTAAAAAGGCATTTGGCTCCACTTGTGTTGTGGCTTGAGAAATCTCATAATGGATGGTTGATGGCATCAGTAGACACAATACCATCGCAGTGACTTTCAACACTTCATCAGCTGAATGGAGACATGCACTTCCTCCACTGACGGAGACATTTCTAGATGAGATTGATGGACCAACAATGGCGGCTGAGGGCAAACAAAAGCTTCCCATAATGTCTCCTCTACATGTTTGCAGTAAGACGGGTGGACAAAAAAAAGCAACGTTCACTATCATGTATCATCTCCATCGATGGGTGTGACATGTATAGTTTCCTGAATGTTTCTGGTTCCTTCCTGTGGTGGATGTTCTCATTTATCACTGTGGTTTATTTTGCATCACAGTCAAGCAGCGCAGCATTTTTTCGACACAGCATGCCCAACGTTAATACCATCGCTGCTGTCTTCTTTTTGATTTATATAGTAACACAACTATAGAGAGTGCAGCTGCTCTGGGAGGCTGTTTCTGACCTGATGGTGGCGTTGCGTGGAAAGTGAAGGGCTCACCAAAGTTGTTGGGTTCACCCTGATGGGAGCATTAATGTCTGTACTTAATTTCATGGAAATCCATCCAATAGTCAGGATATTTAACTCAAAACCACAACTGGCAACCTGCACTAGAGGAAAGGTCAGTAGGATTCATCATCTGGAAACAATGCATATGATGTCTGTTCAAAATGTGTCTGGTAGATGTTGAGATAGTTCACAGAATAATACAACTTGAAAACCTGCTGCAATGCATGCCATCAAAACCAAACTACCAAACTACATTTCATTGCTCTGTACTGCTTGTACTGCTCTGTGCTCTGTCACTTGTGACATGTGCAGTGACAATAATGTTGAATTCTTTTAGATATTAAAGGATCAAATTTGTAGATCGACAACAAGTCCGATATCACTATCCCCAGAGTCACATGGGCCATGCTGTGTTCTGGTGACTCGCACTTCAAATCATTCTGATACTTCCTGATGTATTGTGGGATGTCCGGGCCAGACTGCGCGTAGCCGAAGCTGATCAACAACAATGCAGTCACTCTTGAACCATGTGGAGGTCTTGCAGTAAAAGAATGTGCCATACTTCAGCTGTGTCACCTTCTGTAAACACGAAAAAACAATGTCTGGGAGGGTGAGTCACAATGCCCGCTAAAATGTTACACCTAACCCCCCCCCAGCCCCCGACTCCCGTTAATCTGTGCGGCTCCTCCTTATAAGTCAATGTTGATGTTAATGCTATCCAGACCACCGAGGTGTCATGCACACTTGCACAGCCTTATATAGAAGCCATCAGAGTATATGATCAGTGCATCAGCCGGTGTGAAGCAACATGCAGAGGCTATCCTGTCATCTCGCTAATGTACAAGTCAAAGCAAGGTCACATCCCACAGTGGTCTGGTCAAATAGCGCATACCCTTCCCTTATATGAGGAAGGGTCCCAGCTAGGCTAAGCAGAGCAGGAGGGGTCCTGGGAAACGATTGGCATGCTGCGTCAGAATCAGAAGGGACTTTTTTGCCAAGTAAGTATGATACAAAACAATATACTTTATTGTGAACTTAAGGAAATTAGTCTTGGACTCAAAAGCTGCGCACATGTGCCTGGACAATAAGATCTGAAACTGACGACACACAGTCATGCGTTAGTTTCAGATCCATAAAAACATCCGTAAAACACCATGAAACTTGAAACAGAAGTAGGAACAAATGAAGTAACTCACCAGAACTACATATACAGCCACGCTATTACAATTTTTTTCAAATTTCAAGTAGCATTTACCCAACACTTGCTGCCCTTCTCCCGACGCAAACTACAACACCAGAACACCTCACTAGGTCGGGTCCACAGGCATTCATTCCAGCCCCCCCCCATACAAAAACAACCTGGACAATGGTCCAAAATCCGTTTTTCATACATGCACCAAAGTTTGGAATGACCTTCCCCATCACATCCGAACATTACCATCCATTACAATCTCCAAAAAGGCACACAAACTGTTTCTTCTCAACAGTTACACTTGCACTAATTGATTGTTCATATATTGTCCAATTCTGTATTTTTGTTTTCCATTGTCTGTTTAGGTCTGGAGTTTTCGTCTTCATGTGCAGTAACTGTGTTCTATATTCTATGTTTCAGCAGAAAAGGAACCTGCTGGAAACCACTTTTTAAACTAAGTCAGGCCCGGTTAAACTGTAATGTTACCTTTAATCCTTTCCTGTATAATAAATGAAGAATGAAAGTATACACTTACAAGGAAGTTGCCTTGGTGAATAGTGCCTTAAAATGGAAACAAGCAATAAAGCAAAGTACTGCAAAAGACCAGAACATGCATTTAGAAAATAAATGTTACATTTAAAACTATGTGGAGGACAGGATAACCTTATATAGTTGTGCATCATCACTTTTTTTAGTACACAAATAGAATGCTGTGTGGTTCTGTGCAGGATGTGCAAAAATGTTGATGAGGGAATGTACAAAAGTTTAGGATATATAATAGGTGCAACGGTCATAGTCCAGGATGTTCAGGATGTCAGTTTAAAGGTGGGGGGGAGGAGATTAATAAAGGCGTTAGAGAAGTCTTGGATCATAGCATGTCTTCTGCCTGGATAGGGTTACATCCCAAACAAACAGAAAACATGGGCACAATCAACACTGGGGAAGTGTCTTCTCTAATGAAAGGGTGCAAGGTCAGCAGTATTATTACTATTTTTCCTCCACTTGAAATCTGACCCGTCCTAGGATTATGGGTAAAATATCCAGGAAGGCTCTCTACCTGTTCTCTAAATTTACTTGTTGATTAATAAGACAATATAGCAGACGCTATAAGCAGCAGAGGAATATATGCTGTGACTATTCAGTTTAAAATCAACTTTTTCTCTGTTTAAACAATAGCAAGTAGGGGAAAAGAATCCAGTCAGGTATTTTTATTGGTGCTGCATCTAGGTCTGGGACGTCTCCATGGAAAATCTTTTTAGTGGGCCTTTCTGCTCTTGGGACAGTCGTTAATACTGAATCTACTACAGCGTGTTCGACTACTCTCCTGGCTGTAAGGAATGCTCTAGACTAAAAATAGCTTATCTTGCCTTGTATTTTGCTCAGTAAAAGGTAGGTTTATCCAAAAACCTCATCCCAAACACAGAACTGGGTCCCATTCACCCCTGTGCAACCAAAATCTGAATATCAGATTGATTCAGCGCGTGTGGCATGTTTTTATGGGAACACGCAGAGGTGGAAGAAGTTGGCTAGACAGATCCTTTACTTAAGCAAAAGTACTTATAACACACTGAAAAAAAGTAAAAAGTCCCAAAGTGAAAATGCCACTTAACGTACATTATGTAAGCATCATCAGGAAATTGTAGTAAGCAGAAGTAGATAAACCCTCACATTTTACAAACTGGAAACAATCAAAACAGTTCTGTCCATCAACTTAAGTGTTTAATGGGATTATCGTTTCAGCTTTCCTTGTGTAGGCCGTTATATTGTTGGGTAGTTCAATTAATAATAAAACATGTTTTTTTTAAACTACATGTGGTTTTGTGTGCAAAAGTCTTAAATGTAACCAAAGCTGTCAGATGTATTGGAGTAAAAGTACAATTTCTCCTGAAATGTAGTGGAGTAGAAGCGGCATGACAAGAAGTACAAGTACTTAAATTTGTACACAAGTACTCTGTACCTGATGAAATGTGCTCAGTTACATTCCATCACTGGGGACATGCTGTATATTTAGGAGTGGCATGCTGCCACAGTTTACAAAGTATAAAGCACAAACAATGGCGTCTTCCTGCATTTGTGTTGAGGAATGTTGTGTTTTGGTGCTGCTGATGAATCCCCTACTCCTCAAAAAGGAAAAGAGACTCATTTTGCAGCTTATTTAACGTCATATGTTGTTCAGGTAGAATGTGTTGACATCCCCATATCTGATTGTTCCATCTTATTTATGGCATGAATGGGCCACCAATTCTTTCTAGCATTAGAACATGAACAAACAGAAAACATGACAATCACATCCACTTTACTTTAATCTGGCATTGACACAATTCTGCTGTAATTGTATTATTATGTGCATTACATGCTAGCTATAGCATTGACAAAGTGCATTTTCCTAACCACAATGGAAATGTGATATAACACAGCTCAGGGCTTAGGGAAGGACCACCTACACACCGGAGCAGCAGTGGTGTCTTCCATGTGGGAAACATGACAAAATATCCATCCAGAGATTTAACTCACACTGATTTTTTTTTTTTAATAGTGGAACACCCAGGTGGAAAACAACAGGAAAACATTATCTCGCCTGCAGCTACTTTCCCATGAAGCTACCTACGAACTACCGAGCTGATGTTGATCTTGATACCCACACTAAGCTGGGTTTTTACAACTGCAGCATCTACAATGTCCATACTATTCCTATTACTCTTAGTACTGTTCCAAAAAAACATGTGCATTACATTTCCCACCTCTAATGTACGTGGCCCACATCTGGGAAAGACGGACTACTTAAACTTGCAATAAGCAGCAGAAACAAGCCGTAAACACTGAACACATATCGCCTTTTATGTTGATATGGCAAACGTAACAGCAGACGGTTGCTTATTTACACTTTCAGCAGTCAGTGAGCAACTGGAGTCTTGTTTCTGTCCAACTGGTGAATGCATGTCCAATAATCCCTTGCTCTGGCTTTGGTCCCCACCAATCCCTGAGGGAAATATCT
Organism: Etheostoma cragini; assembly: GCF_013103735.1. Classification (NCBI taxonomy): domain Eukaryota; kingdom Metazoa; phylum Chordata; class Actinopteri; order Perciformes; family Percidae; genus Etheostoma; species Etheostoma cragini. Next base: position 2,756,761 of record NC_048413.1, on the reverse strand, counting down.
GTCTCCTTAGCTGCTAAATACTCCACTATGTTCACCAGCTAACTGTGTCTGTGTGCTGCTGGGTGCTGGTAGGTAATGCATTAAATTTTTGAGCTATGAGAGCGGTGAAAGTGAATAAAAACAGTACATTTACAGCTATAACAATGAGCTAAAATCTGACTATAAAGCTCCTTAAAGCTGCAGATTTGGTTGATAAATGTATAATAAAATGTGATTTACTTTAGAACAATCTTACCTATGTTTCTTTGACAGTGCCCAGTCCCAAACTGATAAGAGGACATAATGACTAAGACCCGGCTTCCCCTGATTAAGCAGATCAACATCCCAGGCAGAGCAACAGCAAACAAAAAAAACAACATCTCACACACACAATAGACCGCTTTACGCAGCAGGCATTTTGCAAAGCTCTAAGTGGTCAAGCACCATCTTCTCTTGAAGAGCTCTCAGTGCCTTATTGTCCAACTCTTGTTATGAATTGATACTGTAAATTGAATTGAACTGAATTGGTATAAAAGTACAGGTACAACTGATTAAAAACGACTACATTCCATTCAGGTGAGCTAGTTTGTTGCATGCTGGCTCACTGCCAGACTACGTTTACACATGGCCGGCTCTTTTCATAAACGGACATTTCAATCTCTCCGATTTCAAAACTTACATAATGCACACCTGTCAGTTTTCAGAACTGAGAACCTCGAGCCCACATTAGCCAATCAGAATCCCGAAAATAGCAACAACGGCTACCAATCACTTCCTCTCTCTTCTCTTCCTCACTCCCTCGAGAGAGAGAGGAAGGTTTTCACATTTATATTTGTAGTCTGTTTTTAATGTCGAACTAGTACATAGTCACATAATCTTTCCAGGCGGTCAAATCAAATTTGAAACCAAGATCCTCCTCCCTTTTTCTATAGTTTCTGTTATAGAAATGTGTTTGAAACCCTGTATTTTAGGTTCATTCAGACTTTAATAACAGGAGAAGACAGGTAATGAGATGTTCTTGACAATTCGTAATGACCAGCTCAGTCAGATCCATCCCCTTCATGTTTTATTATTCAAGTCATCACTGCATTACAAGCTGGTTACAACAAAAGTAAAAATAAAATGTGAGCATTTTTTTCCACTTTCTTAGACTCATCCAGGAAGTGACAGCACAGCTCTGAAAGCTGATTCATCTCCACCACCTGGAGACTAAATGTCTCACTTGGAGGAGGAATTGACCATTCATGGTAATACCTGTTTCACACTCACACTGCTGAGCATAAACACCAACACCTTCTGTTTGTGTTTGAATGCTGATTCATTCCCCCTAATGAATTCCCTTGAGAGAGACTGTGCGGCCGATGCCTTGTGACTCAATCCCTCTTCCAACTGGGATTCTAAATAAGGCCGGGTAATTCTCAGTTGCATTTATCAGCGCGTTCCAAATTCACTGGTGCTCACTGTCCCTGCTCATGACCTGACATGCAGTTCAAGCAGGCAGGAAAGACTGAAGTGGGACCTCTGTTCTTATTTGCCCGATGTCTCACACATGATCGGCGTGCAGCTCCTCCGGGCAAAGAGAGGGAAGACAGTAGAACATGTAAGGGTTTATATAAAAATGAAGGAGAGGAATCAAAAGTGAAGAAGACAAGAGAAAACGAGACGAGAGGAAAGAAGAGGTTTGAGGTTTCCAAGTCCCTTTAATGGATCATTTTCAGATCACAGATAACAAACATAACACAGACAGAATACAAAAGACGGAAGAAAAAATAATATCAATACAAACCTTGTGCTTTTCCAATCAAAAACTGACCAACAGATGGCCAATTTTGCCGTGGCAAACAACGTCTTTTTTTCCCTTTGTGTATGGTCGACCAAAACCCTGAACCCACCTTTTAAGAAGCTCTAACAGATCTGTCAGTCAAGGACATTGGACCAAAAAATGTGCTTGTATTTCCACCTGAAGACAAATAATACATCCGTACCCTAGCTCAGGTTTGATGTATTGGAGGTTTGTGCATGGAATGCCGAACACCTTTCAGGGAAACGTCTGGCCCAAAATACTCAGTCCACCTTGACTCCTTCAGCCCAGCCAGAGCCCGCAAGTTCAGGACCTTTATGCATGTATGATAAAGCTCTTTCTTCTCTTCATCTTGGAACTCGTCCAGTTGAAGGGTTGAGAAAGACAGTAGTTGGCCTGCTTCCTCCCACCACTCCCCCACAGATGGCGTAATGGACAGAGGGGGGAAACTGTACTCCCAACCCTCATTCCGCTGATCAGAGAGAGACAGATTCCGTACCAGAGTCCGCTGAGGCTGCTCTAGGGCAGCACAAACCTCATACATGACCCTGTTGATCAGCCTGATGGAGGTCACTAGAGACCGCAGTCATGTTCATCAGGTGACCCAGCCTCTCTGAGGCTGGCCTTTAGACTGGCTGACTGCATGTTTGAGTCCTTAGGAAGTCATTGAAAAACCTCGGATCTTCAAAAGAAGTTTCTTCTACATCCTGCAAACATTGCAGTACCTGCCACGCCTGCAGCACAGTACTGTAAAATGATGTAAGCCCATTGAGGTCCATGTCTTCAGTCCTTAAGAGAAAGAGCTGCTTGTTGTATCCCAACCGCCAAGCTCTCCTCAGAAGCAATCGGGCCATATCAAGCCAGCTGGGTCCACAGTTTACACTAGTTTTTGAACAGTCTGGATTCAAAAGGAGGCAAGTTTTGATTGGATATCCACCAGCGCCTGGCCTCTTTCAGCAACAGGCAGGTAGAGAACTGCTGCCCGAACCCAGTGTCTCCCCAACCAGAAGAAATCAACCAAGGCTCTCTGAACGTCCTCCATCAGGCCTCTTGGTGGTACAATGGCAAGGAGCTTATGCCAAAGAGTCGAGACAACCAAAACTCTTCCCCTGGGGTGAGCTGAGGTAGCAACCACGGCCATTTAGACAACCAAGCTCACACCTTCTCCTTCACTCCCTCCCAGTTCCTCCTTACAAACCCCTCAGAACCCCAAAATACTCCCAAAACTTTCAACCCTTCCTTCCCCCACCCAAGTCATCCTCCTCACTGCGGACTAAAACATTCACGTCACCTGCCTGGTGTAAAACAGTAAGAGGACGCACAATACTGCACAGTAAAGGCTTGATTGCTAGGATAGAAGAGGAGACAAGAGGAAAGGACAGAAGGCAAGAGGAAAGAAGAGGAGACAAGATGAAAGAAAAGGAGAGGAGAGGAGAGGAGAGGAGAGGAAGCTATGAGGGGGTAAACAGTCTGTTGGTCTTGAGAAAACATCTGATTCACAAAATGATGATGATGAATCATCTGATCCATCCCAATGTCCCAAATTACACAAGTCCTCAGGTTCTTCCCCCTCTATTCCCATTTGAGAGATACTTTGTCTAGGAAAATAAAACACTATCACACCATAATCAGCTTTTTGCATTTTTTCTCTGTGCATGTTTCTCCTCTAACTCTCTGCTGGCTACTTTTCAATATGCTGTCAGTGAGTTCAAAGTTGACGCTATGTGGTTATCTGTGTGTGTGCATGTGGTTGTAGTCACGTTGCTTCATCCGTTAAGCCAAATCAATGAGATGTCAAGAAGAGTATTTTCTCACATATACAGCGAGATTAGTTTTAATGAATTATCTCAGTTAAGTGCTATGCTGGCTTCCCCGTTATCAGCCAGCAGTACTCATCTTTTGAGTGGATGTAGAAATCTCAGATTCAAATAGGAAGTCAACGCTCCCATCTCAGGCTGCCTCCGAGAGCAAATTACACAACACTTTGTTGTCGACGCGATTCTACTTTTCTTTCTTTCTTTCTTTCTTTCTATACTCGACTTACCCTCCCCACCTCCTCTCCTCTGTCAATCCCATAGTGGTTCTCTCTGGAGCTGTGCAGTGAAAGCCTCACTGCTCATACGCCATGTGTCTGGTTTCTATTAGAGATTGGGCACAGGCCTCTGTGTGTGTCCTGCCTTGGTACGGGAGCTGCTAAGGCAGAAATTTCCCTTTTACAACACAGCCACCATCCCTTACACTGTCTCTCTCTTGACTCACACACATGCAAATGCAATATACACGTACAAATATATATATATATATATATATATATATATATATATATATATATATATATATATATATATATATATATATATATGTATGTATGTATCCACAGCTGCCCGCCTGCTGTGACACCCCTGCAACAAGTCAACATGGACAACCCGGAACATTTGAGTCTCCCAGTAAACCTGTGTGTGTTAATCCATTAGTTTCCATGGTTAACAAGGAGGGGTGTACTCCCCGAGGAGTTGCTGTCATGGGGCGTGTCCATTCATTTTTGGACGGACTCACCTCAGCTCATCCGGATCTGGCCGGACGTCAGCCTCTGTAGGGTTGGGTTACTCTTGGAAGACATGCCTTGTTGTCTTGTAATACCCCATGTGATGTGAACGACAATGACCTCTGCCTGGGTGGAAGAGGAAAAAAAATAGTACGGGCTTGATGGGAGGATCAGAGTAAATGTTGGAGGAGCCTGTGAAAAGCAAGTGAGTGAGAAAAATTATCGTTGCGATGGAGAAATAATTACATGGATCTTGTGAGACTCAAAGCCACTGGTGTGGATGCAGTAACATAAAGTGATTTCAAGGACCATATATATTCCATTTATTACCAGGGGCGGATTTAGTCATTTTGAGGCCTAAGGCAAACACAGGCATGGGGGCCTTCACAACCCTTGTTCTCCCCCTTTTCACTCCTTTTTTTCACTGTATAGGAGCCAAGACCTGCTTATATTTTCTCCATTCTGAATTTGCATGTAAAAGTTACTGCTTGTAAATCTGCACCCCTCTTGATTTCTTGAAAAAACTCTGTCCCTGACTTGTTATGGTCCCCTCTGCACTACTGAGCAGCGCTCTCTGTCTGACAGCTGTTTTGGCCAGAGTGCTGGATCATCTTCAATCATAACACCTTGATAAGGGTGACTGCTACTCACGGGGTCTAGTTGCTGAGTATTATGTGTGTCACCATCTTCGTCATTGCCATAGTTATCATCATGGACAGTGAAAGCAGCAGTTCCGTAACCATATCCGTTCGAAGGATCCTGTAAGGTTGTCTTGTATGTAGCCCCCGCATCGCTAGAGCAACCTGGGCTGACACCACTCTTCAACAGCGTTAGCATCGCGAGAGCAACCTGGGCTGACGCTGCCGGTGGGTAGCACCTCGCTGTTAGCATTGCTAGCGCAAGCACCGGCTTCTTGCTGCTCTTTAGTAATTTAATGTTAGTGTTGTCAGGAGCCGTCGTGAAAAGGGTTGATAACTTTGGAAGTTTTGCTAAAAACTTTTCTGCTTTTTCCCGCGGCTTCCTTTTTTTCAGAACCACTTCGGTAGCTTAGCTTCATTTTTCAACCGTCGTTGGCCTAGCTACAGCTTACAGCATGCTGAGCTATTTGTTTACAAACACACGCTGATGCGCAGTAGGATAATGGAATGGTCCAATGTAGGGGGACTGGGGGGGAGTTTCTCATCATGAATTAAACAATCGTACAGCACTTTAGCGTATCAATGTTTAGAGATATAATTAATTGGTGAAAAGTAAGACAACAAATCGTAACCATAAGTTTATGAGGCGTTTTAGGGGGCCCTTGGTAGCTTGGGGCCTAAGGCAATTGCCTATCTTTGCCTAATGGTAAGTCCGCCTCTGTTTATTACACATTACTAATGACCATTATCACAGCAAACCATAGGTTCTTAGATTGACAGCTTCAGTTCAACTCATTACAGTATACATGAAACGTGTAAACTTTGTTGGGGTAATTACACTTAGTTCCCTTAATTTGTTGTTGTATTATTGCATGGTACTGCAAATGTTAGAAAGTACTGCTCTGAAAAGTCTTATGTGGGCTGCTCTCAGACCAAAATTTGAGAATCAGCAACTAAAATAACCTCAAACATGTTAGATTGGGAGATTAAGCACAAGAGAAATTAGACGAAAAACCTTTGAATGAAATATTTAGGTGGATGAATCTGGAATAACCTCGAATCCACTAACATATATTTGAATTGTGGTCAATCCATAAATGTTGCTGTGGAACAGTAATGTAAAGTAGTAGGTTGTATGTAGTTAAAGGATAGGTTCACATGTTTTCAAGTCTGTCTTGAAACGCACATGCCCTTACGTCCATTGACATTGTTTTAACTTGCTGTAATCAATCCCCCTGTCCATACTGGTCATTGGAAGAGATGGGGACAAACTCCCCAGTCTTAATTCTGTGCAAAAAATATATTCCAAAGTTTATTTCAAGTCACCACTTGGTGAGCCACAGTGGTGAGATAAAAAAACTAAAAGACTTTATTGGTCTTAACCAGACCTCTGAAGGCTCAAATCAGCTTCAGATCAACTTTGCACAGAATGAGGACTGTGGGTTTTGTCAATGACAGTTTCAGAGTGTAGACACCTGATTCTTTTGAGACAGATTTAAAAAGGTAGGATCCTTCGCAGGTCTAAAACATGCAGAAACACAACATAAGTGGCTTATAAATGCGCGCTCCATCTTATTGTTGCACTGGGATTTGAAAGAAAAAGGTTTAAATCAAATTGATCCGAGTCAATTCAGCAAAGGCTGAATATCTTTCCATTAAGTCTGAAAACTGAGTCAAGCTATACAGATCTAGAACTTACATCCAACTTGATAACATCTCTTGTCAGACCCTCCCTGCCGGGTAAACACCCACGTCTTCTTAAACTCTACGTCCACAGTTTGTAATGCAGGCTTTCCGTTGAATCCTTGATGGCTCCAAGCCCAAGTTGAGACAACCCTAATGACATCATCAGGATTATTTCTCTCGGACTTTATAAAGCTTTTGCAGAGCCACACGAGGACATTGTACAGCTGTTTTCTCCGGATGGGTAATATAACAGGTACACTGATCTTCATGTGCCCCTCTAACCAACAATCCACTCATTTTCTGATACAAGACATTCATAAAAAGCAAGATCAGAACTCTTCTTGATGGGCTCCTGAATCAATGATCAGTAACCTGACATGCTAACACAAAGGCAGAGCTTAGATTTTCTTTTGGGGTTCTTTTTCAGATTCAACTTGCCTACACTGTGTTCCCGTATCTGCTGCTATAATTGCTTCCATGTCTCTCAGATGTGGTGCAGGCTATGCTCATGATGTCAGTGAGAGGTGGAGAGAGGACAGCAGAGACCAGCTGGGCGGGGTCATTTACTGGCTGTGGAGGGCCCGTTCTCTCAGCTGAGAGTCTTGCACGTTGATGACACAGCTATGGAGACCTCTGTGTGTGCGCTGGATGAGTAAGGCTTTCCTTTGCTCATAACGTGCTGTTTCCACAGCAGTCAAGTCGGGCGTCCTTACGTCTCGGACCGCAACCTCCTACAGCCAATTAAAGTCACCACGCTCTCAGGATAAAAAGGAATGAGGTAAATTTAGTGCATGTAAACCTCTACCAACTTTTTTGGAGTTGTGAAAGGCCCTTACATGGGAAATGGAGATACATTGAATCATTATCAATATATAATTATATTTTTCCAGTGAAAAAAGCTCCTTTTGATCTGTGAGGTCCAGGAGCTTCTGAAGATAATTTTTTTTTGAGAAGCAAAAAATAAAATGCATTGACAAATGAAATGATTAACTAATGCCAACTTCTTTCTCACCCACATCAGTGGAGTAGTCTAGTTTATTGTAGTGGGCATACAACAATTGTCATTCTGCACGTTCTGAAGAATTTGTTCAGTATGTGGTCACATTATTTGACCCACATTAGAGAAAACAAATAGCTGAAGGGAAAGTTCTGTCACAAAACTATGTTGTCACGTATCATTGAACATTTTTAATTGGGTATATGGAAATTCTGAAGTTTCCTACCCCATGTACCTGTGTATCACCTAGACTACACCACTGCCTCACATCCCATAGAAGTGAGACAAACCAGCTGGATCAGTATCTTCTTGAGAACAACAGCCAATTGTTTCCCACTCCTGGGATCTGGATCTTTATTCACCACATTATCTCTGATCTGAGGGTGGCTTGCGCTTTACTTTGCTGATGTTCACCACCTCAGATCATCTGTTAATAACACAAGTAAGTGCAGCGTTAAATGGGGTTTCTTGATAAAGACGGCCCGTGGATGAGGACATGTAGTACAAAGATGCAGAGCTTCATCTGTGTCTTCAGTCTGTGACTGCACTCCTATTCACTCCCAGAGTCTGAGGCGTGAGTGATGCAACACAAACAAGTTGTGGTTTAACAGTCTAACATTACATGTACAGTAACAGTTTCATGACCAGGCACAGTGATTACCTGGAGTCTTTCCATCAGTCTGAGGTCGCCTACTCTTTCTGTGGTTTAACCTTTCGAACATACTAGACAGAATGAATAACCGAATAACTGTAAAATGTGCGTGTTTATGGAAATATGATCTCAAAGCTGCTGAAATAGTCAGGAAAATAAGCTCTCAGAAAATACATTGCTGAAGCCAAAGAACATCCGGCTGGGAAAAAAGAACAAGCATCTTATCTCAGAGATACGCAACAACTATTTAAAGGAGTAGTTCGACTTTTTGGGAAATACACATTTTGGCTCCCTTGCCAAAATCTTGTTAAGCTCGACGGCTGGTTAGCTTAGCCTGCAACAGAGACTGGAAACAAGGGGAAACAGCCAGCTTGTCTCTGTCCAATGGTTTCCAAACTTGAAGCTAAGCTAACCATCTCCATGGCTACTGATCAACACTTAACGACAGACCTGAGAGGGGTTTGGTCTTCTCAACAAATCAAAGCAAGAAAGTGAAAATGTGTAATCGGTTTTATTCATTTGCCCCCTCTTACCCTGTGTGCCTGGACACTTGCTATAAAACAAAGTATTGCAACACCATGATGGGGATGTAAAAAAACAGCAAAGCCAAGCTAAAACTCATGATGTTTCTTCCTCTTTCATTAACACAAAAAAGAAGTCACTTTGAGGTTGCTTCTTTTTCACATCTTGTTTAGACCCTGCGTGGAAACTTACAGTATCTATTGTTGACTCATCGTGGTTAATATAGAAGCATTTTGGTGTCAACTGGTAACTGCAACCACACGCCGAGCATCAAAACATGTGAGATACACTTTTCATCCATTAAAAGGTGCACTATGCATTCTCGCGTGGTTTCAGCGCAATTTCGTTCTTGTCTCAAATCGTAGGCGTCACTCCTTGATCCGCTAGCTGCCTTGCCCCTGAAAACACGGTGACAAAGTCCGGTCTCGGGAGACAACACGGGGCGTAAATGTCAACGAAACACTAGAGGCACAGGCTGTGCACCAAAATACAACAACTCACTTCAACCAGTCACAGACCAGATGGGTTGGGGGTTAGTAACGGTTAGGGTCTGCTCCACAGTCCCTGAAATATAATACACCAGTTGCAGCTAGTTAGCAATTTGCAAATTAACAGGACAGAAGAAGACAGATTTTTGAACGGTCAATGCGATCTGATAAGTGTGATTAGCTTTTCCGTGAGCTTTACCGTTAGCGCTCTTGTTAACTTTCCTGTAAGTTTTATGGTTAACTTTCCTGTTAGCTTATAGCAAATAGCAGTTAGCTAGCTAGCTAACAGATATCTTGAACATCGCCAGATAAACATTAGTGTTCCTGTCGATGTGCATCAAACTTAAAGATTCCAACATATTTGAAAATTTCAACATGTTTAATTGCAAAAATATACATAGAATTCAACTGTTCTTTTCTGATTGTGTCCGCTATCTTGGCCGGCTTGCTGAGTTCGCAAGGTATCCTGGGAAATTTTATCTCCTACTTCATTTTAAGCCTGCATTGGACCTCACTATGTTTTGAGGGTTGATTTTTAGGGGGAAATAGCACTCCCCTTGCACCTTGAAGCATTGGGACACCCTAACCATCCACGAGATCGCACAAAACCAAGGGTTAAATGTAGGGAAGGGGGGGTATTGGGACAGGCCCTTACTCAGGTAGTAATGACAGTTGCGGAAACATAAGGAGAGGGGCGAGCTTGCTCTGTTTTACTTTGAATTTACTTGGAACATCAACAGATGTGAGCATGCAGGAACTCATAGTGCACCTGTAAGACACATGATTTGAATGAACACTTTTAATTGAAACACAACCTAGATTTAATGTGTCAATCAGTAAGCTGCTTGTGGAGGCATTTTGTTAACCCCTGTTCCTTGGTCTTCTACAATGACCAGCTGCTCGTAGCTTCAAATAGCTGTATAACTGTGAAGTCTGTCCATCCAGATAAAAGACATTTCTCATGACTTCCCCCGACTCCATCTCAACGTTTCCCCATGCTAAATTTCTAAGACTGTGGAACATTTTCCTTATTACTCCTGGTATCTCCACCCAGACCATGTACACTTCCTCTCTCAGAGGCTCAATTTTTCCGCAACCTTCTCCTCATGCAGGAGCACTCATGCTGTGTTAAGGCACCGGGCACCCTTATTAGCACAGCATGGGCTTTAACTTCCTGTATTCTCTGATAGGGACACACCCATCACTGACAATGGTTTAAAGCCAAGCCTTGACGCCTAGAGTTCCTAAACCTTCCACATCCATATATCACCTGTCACAATCCTGCAATCATCATTCTCCTTTCTCCTTCTTTACCCTATAAAGCGGATCGATCATTATTTTCCCTTTTTTCCAAAGATTTGTTGTATACACGATTTGCAAGTTGTACATTTAGGACAGAGAGAAAACTGGAGGATTTATTGGTCTGATTCTGAACATGCAAGTGTACGTCACCACATAAATACAACACTGTGCCTCACGAGAGTCCACCATGATGACAAAGAAAGGATACATTAGGGAAATGAATGAGGAGCAGCTGTTGCTTCAAACCAAACAACGGTGCTTCTCTGACTCACCAGCTTTTACCCTGTAATCAGGGATAAAACAACAATTCAGGGGGGGAGAAAACAGACCTTCAGGTGATTCGACAAAGAGTGCGTTGATTCACCTGCCAGCTGCTGGTGAGGGGGTCTGGCTGCTCAGGAGGGGAGGCTGTGATTAGTAAGAGGCTGGGAGATGACCTCCCCTCACCGGGTGAGTGGCCACACTGTGCAGGAGCTTAATGAAGGGGCCTGAACGCAAAGAAAGACCTGCAGGGGTCAGAGTCTGATGTCGGTGAGAAACTACAGAACCCTCTAATCTGTGTGTTTGTGTGGGTGGGTGTGTGTGTGTGTGGGTGTTTGTGTGGGCTTGTTTAACTCTATTTCTCTCTCCAAAAACCAGGAGTCCAGTATACCTTGGAGGGTCCTCAACGCTTTTTGGGGCCAAAATGCTGGACCCCACAACTTTAAAGAGCTGTTTGAGGGTTAAGACTTGGTTTTAGGATAAGGGTTAGAATTCGGGGGTGGAGAAAACAGACCTTCAGGTGATTCGACAAAGAATCGGGGGTAAGGGTTTAGGTTAGGCGTTTAGCTGTGATGGAAAGGGTAGGGTAAGAGGCTAGGGAATGCAACATGTGCCACAAACCTGTGTGTGTGTGTGTGTGTGTGTGTGTGTGTGTGTGTGTGTGTAGCGTATATGTGTAGTGATATCTTACCATGCAGATAGCTTTTACATAATTTTGTGCATTGTGTATCAGACTCCAGTACAATAGGTGTAAATGTAAATGGACTGTATTTGTATAGCGCTTTTTTTTAGTCTTCACAACTACTTAAAGCGCTTTTACATCATACAGTAAACATTCACCATTCACTCACATTCATTTACTGAGGCCGAGGCGGCAGTAGAAGGTGCCACCTGCTCATCAGATAAACACTCACACACATTTTTACTCTGATGGACACTTCTACATGGACCCCAAACCTTCCAATTGGCAGGAAACCCCTCTACCACTGAGCCACAGCCACCCCACAATAGAGGTGGATCTTTTGGTTTTTAATACTTACAGCATTGGGAAACTTAGATTTATACTCAAAAACTGCACAGCAACGTCTTTTCAGAAACAGTATACCAGGTAGTTGGGATAAACGCCAAAATACACTTCTAAAAGAATGGTTAGACATTTTGGTAAATCCACTTATTCTCTTTATCCCTGAACGTTAGACAAGAAAATCAATACCACTTTCATATGTATTCTGCTACAGCTCACTTTGTTGAGCGTAATGAGCACCAGCTTTTGATCACATCCCATGTTCTTCATAAGCAGATGGAGTTTGCTCAATCAAACCTCCTGCATGGGTAAACATGGTCTTTCATAATTTAGAGTAAACCAGCCCTTTAAAAGTGCACTTTGTTAAATAATTTCCTTTAAAGAGGAAAATTGCTTTAATAGTGGAACAGTTGGAAAAGAAAGATTTCAGCCAAGGATATGGATTATGGGGAATACCCATCACTTGCCTGGATGTCAGCCATGGTCTCAGCTCAGAAAAGAGTTAGTATAATATCCACTCACATATCCAAAACATCCCTGGAAAGTCTGCACCCACCTCTTAAGGATGTAGTCCTCCAACACCAACTATATACAGGCAAAGATCTAATCTTAATGTGTCAACAGGCCAGGAAGAGAAGACTAATGGCACCTGATTCAAGCATTTGTGCTCATTCCAAAGCAATGACTTTTCAGTGTTTCGACCTCAGGGGAGAAGTGGCAGCCTGTGGGAAACAGCACCAGAGGGTGAAATGAGGCAGATCGGGACATATTCGAATCATTAACCATGTAGTTTGTCTCCAGTTCACGTTACTTCACCAAGAATTTATGGCAGTTTGAACCTCTCTTTCTCTCTCTCTCTCTCTCTCTCTCTCTCTCTCTCTCTCTCTCTATCTCTCCCGGAGCTTAATCTCCAGGAGGGTGTTTGGGGTTTCTATTGAAATATTTGACCAGCTCCCGGGATGCTTTCTGACACGGGAGTCAAGTAAATCTGTACCAAGATCACAGCAGAGTCCTTTGATGTTTTTCAAGAATGCCTCATCAGTCTCCTTTAACTCCTAAAGCCCCAGACAAATGAAGGACCCCCTCCCAGAGATTTCTTATTGATTCCCCCGAGAGGTCGGTGGGAAAGCCATCGCATTACGGAAGTGCTGAACCTTAACATTTTCTCTGGGAGCAGCTGGAAGTGTCTGGTCATTAAAGGAAAAAGAAGGAGATCAAATTGACATTCAGCTGTGTTATGGCCTTCTAACTCCCCCCCTCTTTACCAGTTTACACAGCTCAGGTGACTCTGTGTGACAGTACTGATGTTTTCTGAATTCGGCAGACACAACGAGGACAGAGACACATGTTTACTTCGGTTCTGTGCTCTGTATTTGGCATCTGGCATGCTTTCTCAGTGATTTATCTGAAACATATACTTAAAGAAATGACCCTTGAACTGATTTGTTATCTGTTACAACAAATGTTACTAACACTGAAAACTGAAATCCAAACTATAAATGACCTCACATTTCTATGTTTAGTCCCCAAGTCAAACGGATGAGCAGCTATTCTTAAAGGCCTCTGAAACCTTCCTTCTCTCCGAGGGGATCCTCTTTCCACTAAAACCCTTGTGAGAGGCTATAAATAATCTTCTGAAGTCATCCCTGATGCGTAATTAATTTTCAGCAGTAGTTCCCTGGTGGTGAAGCGTTGCAGTGTTGTGACAAGCTACTCAATCAAGCCCATCACCTGTTGGACTCATACTACGCCTGTTTTCCCAGCAGAAACCCGAGAACAGGCCCCGCTTCCCAGCGTGCATTCGCACCAATGACACAGTGGGTAAAAAATAGAATTTGTCCATGTTGGAATTCCCTTATACATTTAGAATTGGAAACATGGTCTAAATGCATTTTTAATGGCAGTTAGTTTTTTTAATAGGTGGCTGTGTACACTGTGCAAAAGCTAGATTGTATTAAAATTATGATCCTATAAAGGGTTATAATTGATATTTTATCTCATCACTTTAATCACTGAGAAGCCAAAATACAAGATTCTTTATCAGCTTCAACCTTAACGGCACCTGTAACCCTAAGCGGCACATTTCCTGAGTAAACTCCACCCTTACAGATTGTTCCACACATGGAAAGCAGCCTACACCCTCCTGCATCCCTTCCCTGAACACACACATCTGCTTCTGCATGCATGTTTCCATGACACCAAGGGCGATGAGAGAGAGAGAGAAAAGTAGTCCAGCACACACACACACACACACACACACACACACACACACACACACACACACAGAGTATGGAAACTCTCATCCACAGAGACAACATTGTTTTTACAGGTAGACCAGCGAAGCCGCTTTGTTACAGGAAATGAGGGCATTTTGATAAAACACTCAAAATACAAGGCCGCTACTGAAAACTGAACAACTATAAACGTCTGCGCAGCCCGGCCCCTGCTGGGACGGACTACCACTGCCAGTTTTGCACAAGCAAGAGAGAAACACAAAAAGTACTGTAGGAATATGGTATTAATTAAGGTTGAGGAGTGACTTGCTTGCCTGCCGTGATAGGGGTTAGACCGTTAGACATTTGCCACAAGCAGGGAATTTGACATGATTCACTTAATTGTCCATTAGGGAATGGGGCGCATGGACAGGAAGCGATTCTACATCCTTTCCCAGATTTGCAAAAACATATATCCCACTTATTCCCACCACATCTACAACCCAAAGTCTGACCCCCAAAAACATGCTATTGATCATGTGAGCCCGGGGCCACAGCAGCATCAGGATCAAGAGCAGAACAGAGCTGTAACAGCATGGTTGGAAAGTGCATTTAGACAAAGACACATCTGTAGAAAGACAATGTGAAACTGTTTGATGTCCTTATTTTTTTCCTTTTCACTCTCAGTCTACAGCTCTATGAGCCTACTCAGTGTTTTGAGCTAAATGCTAATATTCTCATGCTAACGTGTCCACAATGACAATGCTAATGTGGTGTCTGAACAGCAATGCTGGATGACGTGTTTGACAAGGAATCCGGCTTGACACTGTCTTCAGTTTATCATGTCAACGATTCTTCAGCATTAATTTACAAGCTCTGCAGAAGCTAGGAGAGTGACCCAGCCCAAATGCACAATCTGTCTCTCAGTACTTCAAACATACCTAATATTAATTAATTTATTAATACTTCATATAATTAAATAACATGTTAGAATGTTGAAAGTTGTGAGTTGCATAAAGTCCCTTGAACCTATACAGCCATTAATCACTGCTCTCCACATGGAATAGCTCCTTCAAAATATCACTCCACATGTACAAGATATAAATCATTGACCCTTTGCATTGGTACATATGACAGTGCTTAATTTGAACCCATATGACAGAACCTGATTCAGTTTTCTCAGTCATTAGACACTACACTAACATCCTGATATTTAGCAAGTAATGTTTATCATGTTTAACATCTTAAGTTTAGTGTTAGCATGCCAAGATTTGCCAATTAAAACTTAGAGTGGCTGTAATAGACGGGGTTGTTCATGGTGACCTGCAGTAAATGATCACCCCAAACTTAGCTCATTGTTTAGCTGTCTTACCTGCAACTTCACTGTTTTTCTTCACTTTCACCGCTCACACAGCATCATTCTCAGCAGCAGGCAGCTGTTTCAGCAGAATAAATCTCCTTAAACCAACTGGGCACTACCTGCTCAGCACCACACAGCACAAGGACAGAGTTACCGACGAGCTAGTGGAGCATTTAGCCACTAAAGAGACCGATTTTTCACTTAGGAGGTGGTGGAGACCAAAAACAGAGCTAAAAGAGAGAGAATGTTGGACTTAAATTCATCAGGAGGACACAAACAAGACCCCGGAAGAGTGATATTTTTGCTTCAGAACTTGATGTGTAAATAAGCAACGATGTACCATTGAGTTCCCCACATCAACTTAAAAGGTATTTGTCAGTGTTGTTTCACAACGTGTTTCCTTTGCACCCGAGTGGCCAAAAAATAAGTTATAAAAGTTCTGCTGAGGCTGATGGGAATAACGTCATGAACCAAGTATATTAGTTACTTTTGACTTCAAAGTTGGTACAATTCATGAGGGCAACACAAATGTCTGTTTCACATTTAATGGCAATCCATACAGTAGATGTGGATATATGTTTTTAGAAAAGGGAACAGCCAATGTCATGGCAACCCAACTGACAGTTATTGAGAAATTTCAGTTTGGACCAAAACAGTGGACAGCAACCATCCCTCGAGCCTCCCTGCTAGTGTCGTCAGAATGTGTTTTGGGTAGTGAGAGCATGAACTGCATTGTTATATGATATTGCAACAATGTTATTTTAATGACACAATATTACCACATGAGGGGGATGTCAATATTCATCCATCAGTCCCTGAAACTTGCCACTTTTGACCAAGCTAAGATAGCCCAACATACAACATTTCTCCCCACTTTCAACAAATTAACAACAGCCAAATTGCAAAAACTGACTCCCATGAATGAAATGTATCGGCACATTCCTCTTTCTCCAGATACTTCTGATATGATGTCACCTCTTTCCTCTTCTCGGTTCAGATAGGAAGCCCTCACATGAGGTTACCCTCTGGTTGTTGTTAAGAGGCTATGTAAGGATGTAGATATTTAAACTTCCACCTTAAGCAAAGCTGGGCACACAGCCAGCTGCTTGGCTAATGGGATGGTTTTTATTACACAACTGAAAGGAAGCAAGAACATGTTAACTAAAAACACAACAGAAACTTCAGGCTAGTAGCCTCCACAGTGTACGGATGTTTAGAGTCCATGTCGGGGAACTTGGATGTAGCCATGACGGACATGTCCCTGGGGACCACCAGGCAGAGCAAGACACACCATATTTCACACAGCTGTGGACACAGCTGTTTTTTCTGGTTCTGCTGGGAGTCACTTGGCTGCGCTGGCACACATCAGTTTCCTTTTTTTGATTGTTCAGGCTGTGCCATCTTATACCCGGAGCTTTGATGACATAATATAAATCTTCTGGTTCTGGGTTTAGAGTGTTCGTTCACATTTCAAACCTGAACTGCATTTAATGCAGAGTCAACAATTCCAAATGAATCATATGCAAAATGCTTTAAAACCTCATATTATATCCACCCCATTTATATAAATGAGGGTAGAGTAAATAAAAAATAAAAAAACCTCCATGATGATCATGTAGTTGAATCAACATCCCTCTTAAAACTGAACAACACATCCTTCATGGAGGACCGTAAACGGGCAACTGAGTGAATGTTCATATGTAGAAAAATAACAAAGCCATTTTAAGAAGTGGTGTCTTATAACTGCATATTGTGAACAGGTCAAAGTGGAACGCCTGGCATCGTTTTTTGCTTCTTTCTTTGCCACAGCACATTAAGAGGGAGCTGCACTCTTCTGGGACTGTGGGATCTTTGCCTCAGCACACACTATTACACATGCAAGTCTATTTTTTTTTTAGAATGAAGATGCCTCTTTCCCAACTGTAACCACTGATAACATTATTTATTAACCTCACAAACCAGTGATCTTTGCTACTACTTCCTGTTGAGAACCCATCCCCCTCGCTCTGTGACAACAGGCAGCTTTTACTTTGAAAATCATGAGAAATGGGAAAGGGTATTGCCCTTCTCTTAGTAATACAAACAACCCTGAATAAGACATAAATTGGCTTACATATGAGAAAACAAAGGCCATGATAGAATTTAAGAGAATATTTTCAGGGACGTGTGTTGCCATTTCAATGATGGGGCCCTAAGAGAAAGTGCTAGCAGCTTTCAGTTTTGTGTTGACCTTAACGGCCCTCATTGTTTCCTTCTTCCTGCTTCCAGGAGGGCATTTGGATCCTGTCTCTGAGCGCACAGAGTGAACTTTGTGTGTCGGAGGGTCTGGATTTCTCTCCTCAGTTCAGTCAGCACGTGAAGAGCACGGCAGACCAGTGAAAATACCATGAGCCAGTTTTATGAATAGTGCCATTTAAAAGGGATTGGTTTCGGTGAAGGCCTAATGATGCCATAGCATTAGCGTCACAGGGAGAGAGGCAAAGAGAGAGCATTCTTTCCAGGCGCTGGAGCAGCACTTTCAGACTGGTAGACTGGAGTGAGTTGGTGTGGCAGCTTTCCATTTCACATACGTCACCCCCCTAATGCCCAGTTGCTCTCCACGGCTGTGTCCAGTCACAACAGTTAAATTAAAGCCCAGATAAAGCTGGTGATTTTGCACATCTGTCAACACACTCTGAGATGACTCTCTCCTCTGAATGGGGTGTTTTTTTTTTAAAATCTCCTCTCAAAATATTTCCACAGGCTGGTGTTGGGCTCCATCATCAGCCCTAGAGCTATCAGGCCGAGCTGAGTTCTTCCGGCCATTGGAGAGGTGAAACAATGGGAAGCCAGGGGCCGGAAAGGTTAATCAGACAACGCATAGTTCTCAGAGCTGCGGACTGCTGTCAGAATTGTTGCAACGGTAATGTGTTTTTGGTGTTTCTTTGTGTGTGTGTGGGCCTACTCTCGCCACACAGTGACCGGCACAAAAGAGAATGGGAATTTTTATTAGGTAACTTTAGGTAAAGAAACAACCCTCGTGTTGTCTCCCTGTCAACCTTGAACTTGTCCTTCCAGGTCAAAAATTGAAAATGAACATTCATTTGTGAGCTTTTCCGATGTTTTTGTCGCTTTTTGTGATGTTTTTGTCACTTTTCCATGCTTTTGGCGCTTTAAAAAAAAAACTTAAGCTGGTTTAATAATAGTTTTTACACTTATTTTGGAATTCCCAGTCAACAAACCTAATTTTCTACATACGTTTTTAGTTAAAAAGGCAGAAATTATGAATTATTTTGACTAATAGTTAAGATCAAAGGATGTTGAGTGGATCACAGATGGGTATATGTCAAAGTTTAGTCCGGATACTGTTTTGAAACCATGAAAAAAAAGAATTAAAATGCTATAAGATTAAATAAAACACCCCAAATATTCAATAAAGGTAATCATTAATGTTACTTGTTTTTTGGTTAAAGGGGTATGGCAGAAATTTAGTTTTGCACTTTTGCACAGAAACACAACAAAAGCAGAATAGTCAAGTCGAAGCAGCAGAGGCTAAGCTATCCAGATGTTTACCTCCAAAAACACTGCACTTCCCAGAATGCAACGGAACAGCAAGAAATTCAGTTTCTTATTTTTGTAACTTGAGAAGTGGCCCTCAAAGGGTAACAACTTCACGTTTAAAATCGGTGGTGTGCCCTTTATTGTAACAATACGATAAGATAATACCAATCTTGAAGGAATTCTCGCAATCAGCGACGTGACTGCCATTGGTACCGAGGTTATCAGTGTTTGGTTTGCGAAGCTAGTTGAGGGGAAGTAGCTGTCAGAGCAGGGAGTGTGCATCCTGCATCGCGGAGCAGAGACGTCAGATCTGTGTGGGTCACACTGGCAAAGGGCCGCTCATGAGAAGCCAGTTCTGGTTCAGGATGACGGGAAAGAGAGGGCAGACTTTGTGTCACTTACGCCAGATAGCAACTTCCTATTGAAGAGAAAAGGGAACCGATATTTTGGCTTCTATAATCTAAATATAAGCCTAAAAAAATGTTGTACACAGTGAAAAAAACCAAGAGGGCTCCTATAAACTGAGAGATAGCATAGTTGATTTAGAAATGATGGTACCGGATGCCTGATTATTCTTAAGAATCAAAGCCAGCTCCGGGATGTTACTATATCCAATAAATAAATCCTGAGCCTCAGATTTCAGAGTAACAGCTGCAGTGAGTGAACCCACCATGTGAGACCAACATCTGGATGCAGAGAGGTTGTGTTCAGAGGAATGCACTGAGTTTATGCTGCCATCTAGTGGTCGGAGACTGTACTGCACACAGCAGACAGTCAGTCATGACCCCTCCCAGGATCTAGATGAGGACAAAGGCTGATGTGTTAACATTCTGAGTTTTTTTTTTTTTTTTAAAGGAATATTCTGCGGAATTCCGCATCCCCAGTTTCCACGTGGCCCTAGCAATGACAAAACAACCAGATAAACACTGACTAAAATAGCTACTGAACCCTTTTTCTATTACAAACCACATATAATTGCATTTAAATTCATTTATCTTCAAACGTTGATCAAGAACACAAAAATCACAAATGGATGGAAACGCTTTTGTGAATAAATGATAACTATAAATCCCATAATCAAGATATTAGCAATCAAGATATTAGCAAGATGGCATCAATGGCAGCTTAACCCTCGCATGGTATTCGGGTGAAATTTTAAATTTTTACAAGAAGGAAAATGGTACAAGTTACATTTTTTCTACCTGAAAAATCAACGGCTTTATCTTATTTTCTGTGATAAACATGCATTCCTGACTCAATTCTGAAAATTATTCTGGATAGGACCACTTATGTTTTTACCATATTGGATTTTTAACATGAATTACAATAACCTTATGACAAAAAACGATTGTGTTCCAGTATAGACTGCTTGTAGTCCCTGAACATTTGTTATCCCAAATGTTTGAAATTGAAATAAAGACATTATTTGTTGAGAGATTAAGTAAAATTTTATTTCAAAATTGATTTTAAAACCCCAAACAGGTCAATTTGACCTGAGGGATACAAGAGGGTCCCAAAAGTGAAGACAATAAAAGGGTTGAACGCCCCCCCCCCCCCCCCCATGTTCATGTCAAATAAAGATGTATTGTCTGCTAAAACCAACACAACACAAACACAACTTCATCCTTTTAAAATCCGTGTTTTATTGTTTTTATTTTTGTATAAAAAACCTTTTTGTCCACTTTAGGCAACAGTTAGCATGAGAGCAGTTCTCACAGCTTTTAGGTGAAGTCTAAACATATCATCTTTTCTAACGATCACACACCCCTTTCACACAGAGAAACACACGATCACATAGTGTACTGGAGTTAATTTAATGCAGTGGTCCCAGACCTAGGTCTATTAGTAGAAAGCCAAGGACAAAAAGCTCAACAATAGGCAGCTTTTAATCATCATCGCTTTAAAGATGTTGAGGCAAGTCACGCAAACACACAAAGGGCCACAATAAATCTAAAGCCTCACGTTCACTACAGGAGACCGGGTTTTTTTGTGGGTTTTTTCAATCTGATGGTCGAAAGCGTCGTCTAATTAGGGTTGAAACCACTGCTTTGGTGCAACTCTTAAGCGGATTTATATTAAGACAATACAAAAAAAAGGCAAAGAAACACATCAGACATCTCGTACACGGCAGCACATCCTGTGTTCGGCGACAGATGTAATTGTAGGCGACCAAACAAAGGACTGATTTTGTGTAAGAAGAGTCGGCACGCTTACGCAGATCAGTATTAATCAGACGTCGCTTGAAAAAGACTTTTAAAGACAAGCGATGTTATACGATTGCATTTACATACTCAATGACAAAAGGAATCATGTGCAGCGCGGTAGCTATTGCGCTTCTACGAGAGGCTCTGCGACACGTTTTACTTCCAAACATCAGTCATCCAGGAACATCTCTGTGAAATCATATTTCTCATGACGGTGGAGAGAATGAAAGACAAAAAAAAAAACAAGTTATTGTAAATATGTAACATCAGCACCTTTCCGGAATAAAATATGTTTCCTCACTAATATACTCCCCCTCCACATTTTCATAATACAGTACATACACATGTACATGCACACACGGATGCATACAAAACTCCCTCTCTCACATAGATACGCTAATGTAGACACACACACACACACACACACCATAAAATATACAAAGTCAGGTTGTCAATCTGTTTCAAGTTAGTAAGATCACATCATTTTGTAGAACTACTTTCTTTGACTCTTTCAATGCTATATTCTTCATATGCAGTTTGACTCGCATAATGTGTTATGATTCATTAAAAGAGGAGAGGCCTGGAGGAGATCTGTCACATGACTGACTGCATGGAGTTACAGTATAGCAGTAGAAAAAGATCTCCTTCACTCCAAAAAAACTAAAGAAAACAAAGACTCTGGACTTCAAACCAACAGTATCTAATTCACAAAATTAACGTTAATCACGGAAATGATAAGTAATATCATAGGCATTGGAACGACAGGTAAACTAGAGTTTTTGTTGACAAATCAACTGCATTTGCACGAGCAGCGCGAGGTGAGCAAGAGCAATGAGTACAGTGTTGGTCTGCTGCCCTGCGTTGGTTTTCCTTCGTTAGCACTCGCCCTCGGTATAACAATGTGCGTACGGTTTCAAAAAAAAAAAAAAAAGAAAGAAAAAGCAGCAACCTTGGCTCTGTCTTGCACATTGCAAATGCATATACAGTACACAAAAACAAGTATTTCCAGGATAATTAGGTCTATTTTCAGCGGAGGATGCTATCGGAGGCCTTTATTTGGCTTGACTACAGCACAGGCTGCTGTAAGGGAAAGTGAGCAAGTAGGTGTCTAAACTCATAAGCTTCAGGCTCGCTGCAAAACAATTTGTGTTTAGCATTGATGGATTTTTTATCATCACCGAACCAAAGGCTTATGTCAGCATTCACACATTGCGTTTCATGTTCGCTACGCTGGGAATGAACAAGTCCCCACCTGCTGTGCACTTTCCCATCGACCGTTGACTCCTACACACAAGTGTATTTTTTAAATGTTTTTCCATTAAGGCCTCACCCCCAAACTGTATTACGCACAATGTTTCCTTGTAACAGAGTCCATATTACTTGTAGGGAGTAGTCTGTATGTGCTTTCAGCATCCCACCCCCCCTCCCTCAGGTATCGTAATACTCACTTCTTATTCTCCACATAATTCAACGCCAGTCACTACAAGAGATTGCCACCTGTAATAATTCTTGATAATAGCAGTGATAAATGTGAAATGTGTAATTTCTTTTCATCTTAGATGAAGCTATTGTGCAAAATATCTGCAGAGAAGCCAGAGCTAAACTTGGGGGGGCGGTGGAGCGACTCCCTCGTCCGGGCACGCCTCCCGTTGGCACTGCAGGGGACTGGAGGGCCTCTCCCCTGCTACCCCCATGTCTCCCTCCGAGCACAGGATCACATTAGTTAAAGATTTGCCCAAAGTAGGCCTGCAGGGGATCTCCCCAGGCTTATGATCTTTTGACTCCTCTCCTCCTCCCCCTCCTTCCTCTTCTTCCTCTTTTTCTTCTTTCCTTTGGCCTCCTCCTGAACCCTGTTCTCCCAGAGAGTGCTACTCCTGTTCCGCCTCCTGCGCTCTGTGGAGGCTCTCGAAGGCTCCCGACTGTATGGGGCCCAGCTGGTAGTAGAGCAGAGAAGTGGAGTCTTTGAGGAGGGCCGAGGGGCTCTCCTCCTGGTTTTCGGTGATGCAGAGCACCGTGGCCCCCGTGGGGAACGGCCCCTGCAGGAGGACCTGCTCCACCCCCGGGACCTCCGGCTGCCCGGGCAGGAGGCAGAGAGGCTGCTCTGCGCCCAGCTCCTGCTGCACCGCCTCCCCTTCCGCCTCCTCGCGCTCCCGCCTCTCCTGCTCCTCGGCGCTCTGCAGGTGCAGCACGGCGGTCTCGTTCTCCCGCTCGAGGATGTCCTGCTCCGCCAGGAGATCCTGGACCTCCACCGCCGTCTGCGCCTCGCTCTCCTCCAGCTCAGAGTCCAGGCAGGCGACGGAGGACAGGTCCGGAGACGTGGGGCAAGTGGAGGAGGGGGAGGACATGTGGTCGGATTCAGCGTACTGGTCCCCGGCCCCTTGTATCAGCACCCTCCTCTTCTCCAGGTCCAGCTTCATGATGGTGTGCAGGTAGTGAGTCCGGACGCGTAGAGGGTTGAACTCGATGCGGCCCGCCATGTTGCCGCAGCCATCCCGAGAGCAGCCACATGGGAACGACATTCGGTCCACCTGGGAATGAAAGGAGGGGTGATTCAGGTCCAGTTTTATACGATTTCAACCAGAGAGGCTAAACACTTTACTGACTCTTTTACATACGTGTTCTCAGAATCAGAGTCAGCTTTATTTGCCAGGTGTGAGGACACATACGAGGAATTTTTCTTTGAAACAAAACAACCAAACAATATATAAACACACTAATATATACACACTAATATATACTGTATAAACAGAAACAATGTAGAGGTAAGTGCATGAGGGGTGCAAAGTATGCAGGAGTGAATTGGGATAGTTATTATTTTAAATGTGGAGCAATGTGAAAAAGGATGCTGGAATAAATAGTATGATGTTATTATGTTACAATATAATAATGTATAAGTTATATAAGTGTTTACTGTTATATACGGTTGTGGTTCCTTTTAATCAGGTGAAAATATATTCAAAAAAAGAGACATTTCATACAGTTTAAACGTTCAAGGACCTTGATTCTTCTAACAGGTGTGCCACTATCAACAATACTAGGGCGGACAGATTTTTTCTTATTTTTGTTTATTTTCTAAATCTCTAATTCATTTGCAAAACATCCGAAAAATTGTCCATCACAAGTTCCTAGACTAAGACATCATCACTTCTTGTTCTTCTTGCCCCCAAATATTACATTACATAAGTGAGTTGTACAAATGCATGCTGGTGTTATTGACTATTATTTGATTCGCTGTATCAACGGGGTTGATTTTGTTAAATTCAGTTCATTTCTCCGCATTGATCAATAAAAGAGAATTTGCATTTGGAGATCAATGAAGGGCTCTGTATGGATCCCCGTATCATACCGTGCTTTGAATAAAGCATTCGTAATTCCTAACAGGAGAAAGAACAAATGAACTAACTGATTTATTTTACCAACTTAAATCAAACTGCTGTACGCATGCACAGAGGGCCCTTTGAGGTGGTTCTCTTCCCGTAGAGAGTAAAGTAGAGACTGTCTTGGTGCCAATACTGAAAGACAAAGTACACACACTGGGTTTTTTTAACAAAAGGAAGACAACGAGAGTGACTGGCAAGCTAAATAAAACAGCAGAGGTGCTGCGGGAACAAAATATATCTACGGATTCATATTTTCAAACTAGAAGGATAGTCTCACTGGAATAATGGACATGTTTATTTCATGCATACGCAATTCTTTCTTAGATCAAAGCAGACATTTTTAAGGGGTCATAGTAGGAAAGCCCAGGTGTCATTAATATCATTCAAGCATCCCAGAAGGCCATGACAGGGTGACAGTGAGCCAGGATGCAGAATACAGGGACCCTGAAAGTCAAACAGCCATCATGAATTTCTTATTTATACTTGTGAATTTTCTTCTGTGACGTCCAAAGATTTTCCCTCAAAAAAGACAACTTGGAATATAAATTGCACATGGCTTTAAATGATTCAAGCGTTGTCAACAGTGCACATATTTCATTGAGCAGTGAAGACTGACTCGTTCAATACTGCACAGTGGCTCCCTTCCCTCTGCACATGCACACAGATCCACACCAAGCCTTACCTGGCACTTAATCCCGGCCTGGCTGCAGACGCAGTGGCGCGGGTCGCAGTACAAGCGGCAGTCGCAGCCGCATTCCTCCCGCGAGAGGCGGATGGTTCGGAGCTCCGCTTTCTCCCGCGCATCGATGCGGGCGATGCCGGACGCTCGCAGGAGGGCTCGCCGGCGCTTTGTGGGCAGCGGCTGAAGAAAGAAGCAGTCGTCCACCTCCACCTCGTCCACGTCCAGGTCCTCATCCGATACGTCCTCCAGAGTCAGCAGGTCTGCCTGAGCGCACTCCACCGTGCCGTTCCTCGTCAGCTGTGGACGACAGTTAGTGGACATCTGTGAGCTGGAGACAATAAGAGACTAATTCCCTATTTAAAGCTCTAGAGCTTGGTTGTTAAGGACGATCCTTCCAAAACCGCTTTGTCTGCATCTTAATCATTTCATACTGAATCTTTCAAATGGACAATGTTAGAAATGAAAGAAAATACTCAGATCTTTTATTTCAGTAGTAGTAAATCCTGCAATCAAAAAACTACTTAAGTGTAATAAAGGAGTATTATCACCAAAAAGTATTGCAAAATATTGGCCCCCCTAGAGGTTGTTGCTGGATCGAGGTGGAGTTGTGTTAACTCACAACACACACACACACTATATACGTTTGCACCCTTTCACAAGATAAATCTTGGGAGTCGTGAGATGAGAAGGGGGGTAGGAAAAACAGTTGCTCCATGAATCCGTATTAATGTTCTGGACTTCTTTCTTTCTTCTGATGAATACTGGAGAGGTGGGGCGACCTCTTGCTCACCCAGTAAAAGGGTGCGCCCCATGTAAGCCGAGAAAAAAAAAAAGATTATTGAAGTTTTACTTCTTTGGACCTCAAATAATTATTTAAATGACACCATTCAATAAGGGAAAGGCGAAATGTCTCTTTGGTGGACTTGCTAACAGCTCAGACACCCGGAATGGGACTACACACTGTCAAAAAGAGTAACAGGCTACTTTAAATTTAGATGTAGATACATGTAGAAGTATAAAGTAGCATAAAATAAAAGGTACCTCTATTTAAAAATTGTATATGTACCCTTATGGCATGTGATATTCTACATGTCAATTAAACAAGACACTGGGCTCATTCAAAAAATCTGTCTTAATCAGTCAAGGTTGCATAATATTTTACAAGACAAAAACAATACTGTATGCTTGACCCAAAACAAGGCACTTTGATTTACCTCAAGTCCTCTCTTAACTCCACTGATCAGTCCCACAGTCTGAGACCAAACGGGAAACCTACCTTCATCTTGCGGGCATTGAGCTTCTCTTGGCGCAGGTGCTGGCGTAAAGTGTGCCGGTGGCTCGTTTCCTGCTCTCGGGCGAACTCGCCCAGCGTGTAGTGTCTGATGGAGGAGTGGTGGCGGGCCATGCCCAGAGAGCTGCCGCCTTGGCTGGGCACGCTGGTGAACCCCTGCCGCCGGGGAAAGTAATACACCGTCACCACATCGAAACGTACCCGTTTCCCCCCCGGTGACGGCTTGTGCTGTCTGAGGATGGAGGTGGCTGAAGTGGGAGGAAAAAAAAGGGTTATGGGAATGTTATACTTGAGTAATTAAAGACTTTAACTATGCTAATTAACGGTTTTGAGTGGGTTTTAGAGGGTATTGCCTTTAGCGAGTGTCTCCGGTTGTTCCTTACGGGTAAATGCAGTGCTGGAGGGGGGGTTGAGGCTGTCACAGCTGTCAGCGCTGTCACTGCTGGTAACGTCATCGTCGGAATCCTTAGGTGTAGAGAATGGAGAGCTGTTGTCCACCTCTTCATATCTTCGTTTGAGGCTGAGGGACGAACCTGCCTCCATGGAAACTCGGTGTGTGAGAGCGCAAAGGAGCACACGTCCAGCCGCAGACGACACACTCCGGAGGATGTGAACCCAGAGATGTGGAAAAAGTGGCTTCTCGGTGGATACTTTAAAACCCTTTCATAAAGGAGAGGCAAAGTGGATCACGTTTTTGGCACTGTGTTATATCTGCTTGCTAATTAAACTCCTAAAAGATGATGTGTGTCTGTGTCGGCCAGGTCAGCTGTTCTGTTTTGGTCTCCTTTCATCCGTATTCCAGCTCCA
>NC_048413.1:2717595-2729379 GCF_013103735.1 Etheostoma cragini | reverse complement strand
CCCCCCCCCATCTCACATGAAATCCTACTTTAAAATCATCAAGTCTAGCAACGTCCCCATGGCAACTAGACAAGCGGGTTTAAAGCACACAGCCTTGAAGCAAATGACTGGCCATGGCTTTTTTTTTTTTATATTAGCTAGTTCTGCTATTCACAGTGCAAAGGGAATTGATCAATCACAGCAGTGGGTTGCGGTCAAACAGAGTAAACAAAAAGCAGCATGTTATATTATATTATATTATGTTATACCCTAAAGGTCAGTAGTCAAACCCCACAATCCCACAAAGCTTTGTATTTTCAATCCAAATAAATATTTATTCATGATATTACATTAAGACCCATGGTCATGCTTATCTCTATTATAGATTCCCTATGAATAAGGTACTTTTAAAAAGGTAATTAATAGTTTACTATGCAAATCTCCATCCGTAGTATGTATGTCATTTTGACTGTGTCTGGGTTAACAGCATCTTTAGTCCTTAAGGGGACAGTTCCAAATGATGGGGACAGTTTTCCGAGATCTCGAAGGGACAATCCAGCCTCACATGGGACTAACGTGTAACATTTGTACAATAGTGTACAGTGTAGTTTGTCCTTAATCTAAATTAGAGATTCGATGTAGGGATGAGGTCACGTAGAGACAAATCCTGGAGCAGCTCTGAAGACAGTGAGTAATAAAACAACTGCTGCAGCCATGGTGATTTTACTGGGATGTGAGGACACTCCTAAAATTGAGTGTGGAACTAATCAATGCATGCCTTGATGCTTAGGGAGATGTCATGTCGTACGTGTTCATTGAAACAGAACATACATTATATTTTAACGTGGATACCCCGTCTATGTTCCTCCTCTTTGGACCTAATTTAACACACCAGAGGAGGCTGCAAGGTCTTCCATGTTCAGTAGAGATGCCAGTGTGGTTATAGCATCAATGTGAACCATTTTCCACCTGGGGACTCCCAATATAAATAGGCCAAATGGAGCAGAGGCAGAATTTGGATAGTCTGCTCATTTCCCCTTATGAAAATCAGACTCAGCCTCCTGTTCCTTTAAGGACTCAGTTGGACAGACTTACAGTATGCTTCCAGACAATTGGGACTACACGGTGTTGGTTAAACTGTGCACATGCAGCAACTGAATTGGGTTGGAGAAGGTTGGATGGTGTCTGTCTAAGAGGCTCAACCGTCCTCTCTCTCCGGCTCTACCCATTTTTTTTTTATATATATATACACAGACAAAAGCATAAAAGACCCACATACAATGGCACCACCCGGTTAATGGAAACCCTCTTACCTGGGGAGGAAACTTGTAGGTCGTTTCCCTTTCCAATGTAAGCTGCACATCAATTTTTCAACGTCTTATGAGATGCCTTTTTTGTACAAAAACCAATATCTCCGAACCGAGTATCCAGACTGCAACCGTGGGGCAATTGGCGCTAAAGCAATCTGTCTGGAAGCTCGCGTGACTGTCAGTTTGCACCACTCGTATGTGACTGTAGGCTACTTACTTAGGCTCCATGCTCATTGTTCTGCCCACACGAAGAAAGCAGGAGCTGTCTACTAGCTAGACCTGCGGGTTTTATGTAAATGTTGCATGCCTCTGCATTTAAAGGACATACGGCGGAAATAGGGACGTCATATGAATAGTTGCGATAAATGTCCTAACAGGAGGAATATAATTAGCCGAATGTCTTATCTTTCTGATAGGCTTGAAATGCTAGCGATGTAGAATCCGCTGACATCTGTGTTCGGTTATCCTTTTTTTCTTGCCGGGGCGGATTCAGTCGGCGGCGCTTGCTTCGCTTTCGTATCGCATTGAACGAGAATTAGTTTATGTTCAGCTTTTTCTTTTATCGAATGCTGTCAAAATGTTCCAAATGTTTCAAACGTAACGAGAAGACGCCTTTCTCCCCGTTCCGCCCCGGCCCCGTTTGTTACAATGTAACAATAGAGGAAGAAATTCTTCCCTGTAGCCGTATATATACACTTATTGTGACATCACAGGCATGCCCTGCGCCGGAGCATGCCGGGAAATGAAGTGATTTTATTTTTTTTGCTCCTTTGTTCAAAATTTGCAGAAACAGACGTGCAAAATTTGTCTGGGATTTAACATAATCCTGACTCATCTGTATATACACAGTATATAACATTATCATTATTGGGTCCTGTCTTTGTTAAAGCTAGTTTCCATAGCAACAAAATGACATGCATGGCTGTAGCAGACCTTTTCATGGTTCGAGCAAAAGGAAAGCTAAGTATGGAGGTGCTTAAGAACGTTTAGGATATGGTTAAAAATCTCATTTTTTTATTTTTTGCAAACATTTGAAGGAGACAGACAACAGATGGCAGCCAGTACTTGGGTAAGTCTTTTAATAAACGCTGATGAGATGGGGCAAAGATGGATATCTAAAATGACAAGCTATCACTTTCATGTAAGCAGCACAATGGACTGAACATAAGCTAACTATATCTCTTCACATGCAGCTCTGGTGTGCCCAACAAATTAATAACATCCAAAAACATTAAAAACAAGGGACATAAGTGTGTTTAAAAAAAAAAACTGCCACATGATTCCTTGTGAAATTTACATTTAAAAAAAAAAAAATCTATTTACAAATGATGTTGGAAAATGGCCAAAATTAACATGATAAAATGCTGGATGTGCTAAAAAGCTGATAGGGACAAGAAGTACATGGGCCAGAGACAGTTTGCTGGTGTAGCCACTGTGATTACTTACATAGACAGTGTTTCATTATCATTCGAGGTTCAGAAGGAACAACCACAAGTGCCATTGTGAGCTCTACACTAACTACAAGGATCTGACCGTGTTTGGGTAATCTTCTCAAAAGTGACAGTTCAATCCAGGAAAACGCTGAAATCGTTAGCTTTTAAAGGAATCACAGATGTTATGGAGGACAGCTGGATGCCAAACGTTTCCTTGATGTCCTGACTGCGGATTTGAAGTCTCTTGCGGTGCTTTGCTTGTGACTGTTTGATTGTGTTTGCTACACCATGTTTCTTGCAGACCGCCTTAAGTGGATCCCACCAAGGCAACCTAACATGAAGAGGAGAAATCATGCTGCTTTGCAGGCTGAAAGTCACTTACTATCAGGGTAACTATCTCCCTTTGTGTCATTTTGATTTCTTTTGTTTTTTTTGGTTGTTGGTTTTATAAAAGAGATGACAAACTGTTTCTGAAGAACAGAGTTTTGGCACACCAGCTGCTCAGCTAACAAATAAACCGTGATAGCAGCTGCAGTGCTTCTAACCTCTTTCATGAGACATAAGCGACAGAAGAAAACGCAACCGTTTAAGGGAGACAGTGGCAGGCGAGAAGGAGATTTTTCACTTCACTTCGGTAACAGTCACTTACTCCCAAGTAAGACAATAAGGTATAGTGAGAAGAGGGCCAGGTGATTCAGTCGCATGTTCCTCCTAGCAGCCTCAAGATGTTTCTCGGGACGCCCCCACATATTCCAGGGACAGCGAGGAATATGAAGCTCTAGAGGGGCTGACTGGATCGAGTCTAAAGAAGAGAGCAATGCTTTTCTCTCGCCCCGTATTCACTTCAAGATGATGTGGTAGCCGTCATTAGAGTCATCTGGAAAGAAAAGAAAACGTTTATAAATGAACTTGCAGTGATAAAAAGAATCACGTTGACTATAGAAACACATAAATCACTATTTATTAATGCCACGCATCATATACCTTTCATTGTGTCCAAAACAAAACAAACTTCATCTTGAAAGTTCTGAATCATCTGTTAAAGAGAGAGTACATGTTTAATGGAGGAGGAAAACAAGCTAATGCTGTTAATGAGCATGTTCTAGTGTCGCATCACTTGTGACTGTGAAGTGGAGCGGAAGTGGAGCCCTGGTGCAGAGAGCAGAGGGATTACTCGCCTCGTCGCTGACCAGCACATGGATGCCAGTGGGTCCCTGTTTGAAGATCTGATTTATCTGCCTGGGTGAGATGTTGAAGAGCTGAGCGATCTTCTCCGTCAGCTCAGCAGCTGTGAGCTCCTCCAGGTAAATGGCGTGATATACTGAACAAAAGAGGAAAGCACGTTTTCCCGTTTAGCGTTTTTCACCTGCCATTTCTAGACCTTAAAATCTGTACTTGAAGGGAAAGCCCTACCAGCACCTCTTAAGTTCACCAATCAACACATTATCTTCTTTGTTTAGTCCGTATTGACAGATATAAAAAGGTCAAAGTTTTATAAGAAGCTGACAAACTATTTCTGAGGTGGGCCTCTCTTACTTTGGATTTTTCATTCCAATGTTTGATCTTATGGTACAGGGATTGTGGGATTTGGAGGTGTGCCTTCTAGCTTCTCAACTCTCAGGCATCCTGTCCTGAATTACAATCTGAATTTATGCTTTTGCTATAACAAAACATGCTTGAAACATGAACGTGCACTGACCAAAGAAAGTGTTGGCGGCAGCGTCTCCGTTTTCGTGCTTGGGTTGCTGCTCCCGTGCCTGCTGAGACTCCTGGCAAACGTAAATGGTCAGCCTCGGGCGAACCACCCTGGGAACAGCATCCACAGAGAGGAAATAACACTATGTCCAGACATGTGTGAAGCCTTTCTTATACTACATCAGGTAAATCCCAAATTATAACATGGGATTCTGTGATCGTGTCTCTGTGTTCTGAACCGGCAGCGGCACAAAGAACCTGGGTCTGTGCCAGACTTCTCCCTAAAGGGAAGTTTTTTCTCGCCCCTGTCACACCAAATGCTTGCTCATGGGAAATTGTTAAGTCTTTGTAAAGCATAGTGTGGGCCGGACATACTCTATCTGTAAAGCGTCCTTCTGTTGTGATTTGACACTATAAAGAAAATTGACTTGATTAAAGAAGACCCACCGTCCTTTCAGTGCATTGAAGAGTCTTATACCATCAGCTGGCCCACAGATCTGAATGACATCCTCCCTGGTCAGCTTCAACAGGTCTGCCCCTGGTACACAAAACACAAGACCTTACTGATGAAAAGCAAAACCCTTCCCTCTACAACTCCACAAAAATGACAACAATTTTTTCAACATCTGGAGGGTCCAGCAGTTTGCGTGTACACCATACACATCATCCCCAGACTACAGTCCGAGGCACTGGCAGGGACGTAGTGCCTTGCTAGGGGACACTTAAGAAGAGTGGATGCTGGAGTGCCTGGATAGATCACCTGGTGTGCCTACCATGTACAAAGGCTCAGACCTTGTTGCAGAGACCAAAGGTTCGACTCCGACCTGCAACCCTTGGCTGCATGTCCCCCCACCCCTCACATGTTCAGCTGTCCTATATAATAAAGGCCTAAAATGTCCCAAAAATAATCTTAAAAAAAGAAGAGTGGGTGCTTGGTGTCATACAGAGTTGAGGTCTCCCTTTTGTCACCCTGTGCACTCTTAATAAAACCAGATCTCTTGTCCAGTTTTTTTTTTCTCATGGTTCCCCATGGAACATGAATCACTGCTGGCTTCTAATATCTATCTGATGAGTAAGTAATGACTTAGTAATTGTGAACTGTTTTGCTGGATAGGTATTCATTCATGCAGGTGGGAGTTCAAATCTAAGATATGGGGAGAGAGTGCAGGTCTTATTGACGGTCTAAATGTTTTCCATGTTTTTCCAGCCGACAAAATTGAAACAGCAGCAAGTTTCAGTGACTTTATAGTAAAAAATTGTTCAAGCGTGTTTTGATGTTAAACTGTGGATACATGTTGGCAGGAAATTACGGTTTGATGTAATGCTTATTGGACTTTAACTTATTATTGCACCTACAATAAAGTAGATGTCCTCAATTTAAGTCATCCTGTATATCTCATCTGCGGTTTTCCCTGCATCCACCATGTGTGATTGTGTGTGTTTATGTGTGTGTGTGTGTGTGTGAGAGAGTCAGTTTTTGAGGAAACTGAGCAGCAGCCCCGCCCGCTGCAGTGAGCAGACGGGATTGAAGCCACAGCAACTTTCAGCAACTTTATAGCGAAAAGACGTTACAGCATACATTGATGTTAAAAAGTGTCCATGTCGGCAGGACGATCTTACGCTGTGCGTTTAGTTGGTAAATGTGAGATGTTCGAGTCACACACGTCTTGTCTTCATATCAGAAACACGGAAATTAATTTGACCCGTTCTCACTCCCACTTGGTCAGTGGCTGCACATGGGACTGCTGGGATTGTCGCGAGTAATGAAAATGCGATAAGGGGCCCTAGCTGTCAATCAATGTCTTCCAGTGATGCAGGGCCCTAATTGGTCCGGGCCTGTAAGCAACTGCGTACCCCGCTTACCGATAGTTACGCGTCTGAATCACTCAATTCTCATTGGCTACCTGCCAATGTGGCAGTGCCACAAGTGACACAAGCAATACTAAAATGAATGGGTGTTTAACTTTTGTGTATTCAGGAGCCATATTACCTGAGAAGTTGGTGAAGAGACGACAGAAGGGCGAGAAGCGGTTTCTCAAAAGCCACTGTTGGGCATCCTGTGGTGTTGATGTGGGTAACAAATTCTAGAGGAGGAAAAAAAACAAAACAAAGACAGAATCCAGAATAAAACCCTTCATCTTAAAGATTTTCTCAGTTTGCTCACGAGCAAAATTAATGGCATTTTTTTAAACTTCCTCATGCCATACAAGATACTGTTTGTCCTATACTTAATTAATAAAAGAGTGTAAAACATGAAATATTCTGACTAGTCCTGTTCCAAGGCTAAATAATAGAAGCATTGAATCATGGGCTGGTTCCCTGTAACGCATAGAAAAGATAAATGTGAGTGTTTTAGATTTTTCATTTTTAAATGCTTTAATCCACACCTTGAGGTTCAATTTTGTTTGTTCTCATAGTGCCGAGAGGCAGAGGTTTAACATCCAGATGTCAGCTTTGCATTTGTCAACATTAATATTCATGTGCAGTGGTTCAGGGAGGCAGGAGGCAGCCAGGCAGTGAATCCAGAGAGCAGAAATGCACTTGTACTTACATCTGCTACCTGAACAACAGGCTCAGGCTGATGGGTTGGCGATCCATTCCTAGAAAGGATGAAAAATCTACCGTGTTAGAAGCCTGGAGGAACACACAAACCCACATTAAGCAGAATTTAAATGCATGCATGTTCCTCACTAACCAAAACCACACAGCTACTATGTGGATTTGACGGTAAATGAAATTCAAGCAGCATTAAATCATGAATCATTGACAGAGTGTATACCCTTCCGCAACTGGGAAGCTGTTGTGTGTGCTTGTAGTGAAGCCAGGAGATGGGGAGTTGCTCACATATGTGACCTCAGGCCAGGGACAGCACTGCAAAAGAACACTTGTGTTACTGTGGCACCTGAGAATTACATTTCTGCTGCCAACAGTTATAAGCTGCAGCTTTACCCCTTTTCCCCACATTTAATTTATGTTTGTGTGTCATACACAGTTGTATTTCCTAGTTGTTGTTTTTTTAATTGCTGACATTTTTTGACTAGATAGACAGACGATTGATTATTTAATGTATTTAATGTCTAACCAACTAATTGTAACTGTCTGTGTAATCGATCTATTGTTTGTTGCAATCAAACCTGCCAAACATCAAAGATTTGCTGCTTCTCTCTGTGTTATGTCATTGTAAAGTGAATGTCCACACAGCATTCTGGGATGGGAGAAAACTAACACCGTACAGAGCAACGGTGCCTCTGCAAAAAAAGCTTCGGGAGGAACTTGTTTTGGTGGAACGTGTACATTCAAAAGGGGCAAATACGGAAGTGGAATGTTGTGTATATAGACAAGTAGTATGCAAACCTCTGTCAGGATTGTGGTTTTATAAGAGGGCTGGTACTTTTCCTTTTCCTGTGGGGCCTTCTTCTCCATCTTCTCCCTGTCAGTCTTCTGCTTTCTGTCTGCACCTTTAGGCTGAAACGGGTCATGTGGGAGTCATTTAGGTGATGGTCATAAATGATAAATGTGTGCAGTACATCAATGGGGTTTTTTTCCCCTCTTTTTCCTCACCTTGAAGACTTTGACCTGACAGGAGGCAGAGTGGAGGTGTTCTGTGTACTCTTCATTCTCATTCTCTTTAAACGTGTCGATCTGGACCCGAAAAGGCACACCCTTTTCTCCTCCATGCTTGCGCATTGTGAACTCTGTGCTGATGCAGTGTACCTAAAAAGGACAAAAAGGGATAGAAAATGTTCATTTGTGCAGGAATGATGACATAAGATAACACTTCATTTGAATCAATACATGAACAGATCTTGGTAAACCTGATGTATTAGTGATTACTGCCTGCGGAATGATATTCATGCTTCTGATTACTTTATGAATTAATTCAGGAAAACAAAAGTGTTGTCCACCATGCTACCTGGATAAAAACTGAGGTTCTTTTTGATGGGTCCCAAAGGAACTCCACAGTGTTAAGCTGAGTAGGGTTAGCCCTGGGGTCGATTATGCCGACGGACATGGGGATATCTGCAATGGATCAATGTAAAACAAGCAGTTATCAAACGAGTAGTTTAATGGACACCATCTTCTCCATAATAGTACTATTGTCATCTAAACCGTGTACTTCTAGCTCAGGCTAACAGAGGGTTAATATGCATACAAGACTGCACAGCAACATTCGTTCCACACACAAATCGAATGTAATGTATGTATGTATAAGACCCAGAACCTTCAGGAGCCATCAAAGTAGACCGGCCATTTTTCCTTCAGTGCTCACCCAGGTCGAGGATGCGATCCCCGGGCCTGTTCCAGCGCCAGCCCTCCAGCTGCTGGTGTTCTGTGTACTGAAGTCGTCGGTCATGAAACACCACACGGATGATGCTCTGAAATTCAGATTTTTATTTTTTTTTAAACACAAAATTCAAGGCACATCTTAATGCTTTTGTTTATTCTGGTTTGTCCCGTCCTATAATATGCGATAACTTTGTTGAATGTTGCGATAACGATATTACTTGCGATAAATAAACAGATATTAACACATGTACTCAGTTCTGCTGCTCTTAGGATTCTTAGAAAACAACACAGTGCTTGGGGAATTCAAAACAAATAATCTCCGACATTCTTTTATTATAACAAATTAAACATTGAACATAAAAGGCACCGCTTCAAAAAGAATGAAAGTTACATTTGAATGTGCACTTTTCTACTATTTTCTTTCAACTATAAAAAAAAAGGATTTTGTGTATATTGACATACGTCGCAGCCTTTCGCAATGTGTAAATTGCGCCAGTTGATATTGCGATGACAATTTAAAAAACAATATATTGTGCAGCCCTTACACACACACATATATGTATGTATGTATGTATGTATGTATGTATGTATGTATGTATGTATGTATGTATGTATGTATGTATGTATGTATGTATGTATGTATGTGTGTGTGTGTACACTGGCATGTCTGGATCTTACCTTCACCATTTTATCTGTGATTTCAGGAAGTTCCCCGATTTTCCGATTGTCAAGCATTCTAATTTCATAGGACTGCCCTGTAATGACAAGTCCACATAGTGAATAACAAGTAGGCTTTGGTCTGAAATATTTTTAAATATTGTGTTATAAATATTTAAAGATATTACTGACTTTAAGACGCCGTTGCAGGCTACGTTTTAAAGATAGAGCGAAGGTAAAGGTATCGTATGAAACTACACAACCTGGACGTGCAAGCGCATCCGGAAGGAAGCCTAATAACGCTCCAAATTCAGGCTCAATTTCAGCAAGGGAAAACCTGGCATGGCCATGTGCAGGCTTGGCTTTGGCTTTAGGAATACTGTCTCTGAACTACAGAGAGCACATGTACATTTTTCTGGTCACTAGAGTTGCCGTTTATTGTGTTGGCCGCTGTAGTGTGTTCATGTTAAATAAAAAGTACGTTAGTATGCATCCGCTTATGGGATCAATTCTTAATGTCCACATTGGTATTTCAACTTATGCACCAGGTTAGAGGGTTCCAAGAACAATTTACAACAATGGCTCTCTCCCATGGTAACACCATGACTATAAACCCAATTTTGCAGTACCACATGACCAGAGATGAAGATGAAGACACTATATTGGTGCTAGTGTATCAGAAAAACACACACCACAGACCATATTGCAGCATATCCGCCCACCTATAAAGATTTCCATCCAGGTAAGAATTATCTAGAAGAACTAATCTAAAGGGTAACTGACTTTGCTTTCAGTTGTTCTTGACATCAAGTTAACACAAATCTGGACACAAGTGTGGCTGGGATCCTGACGCTGACCTTGATTGAGGTAGGTGAGTGTTTCATCGTGCAGTTTGACTGCCGGCGAGGTAGCTGCACACAGAACATACTGAAAGGGAAGGATCTTGTTGTCGCTGTCTGGAGGCAGGTTGGACTCCTCCTGTTTGAAGATGGGGAGGGCGAGCACATCGCTGGAGAACAGAGACAAAAGATTAACGCCGTTAATAAGCTGCTGATCCATGTGGGGACACATTCATCATTTCATTTTTTATAAAAACAAGTCTACAGATGATTTAAATTGTTGTTGAACTGTTCAAGCTCATTACTTTCAACCTCACAATAAATTGAAAGTTACGTGGGTTAAGTCAAACGGAGAGTCTTACAACACTTGAGGCTGAATGACGGATTATTGTGTTTGTCAGTTTTGCAGTTCATTAATTATAATGGAGGCAACGTTCTAAATACCAAGGTATCCAGTGAGTATTTCCTCTCAACAGAAGAATTTCAGGAACGGTACCAGCGTTGCAGTTTGAACTGTAGCATTTGAGAGAGCACTTAGCCAGCCAGGAAAGGCCAAAAAAAGAGGCAGCTTTCCCCAGCAAGTGCTCATGTCTGCAAAACCCTAAAAGGATTTCACATGATTCCCATCATGAAAAAGTGAGCACAAGACTCACAAATATTTATTTGGACTTGATTAACACCCAACAAAAAGGAGAGAACTGTGTGTGTGTGTGTGTGTATCAGGGATATGCGGCATAGTAATAGGCTAAGTCGAACGCCCTAAACAAATTTCATCAAAGAGTATTCTTCATCTGATAATCGACCAGCACTGTGCTGCTTTACAATTCATCTGCATGGGGTAATTAATGTGCCCTTCTGCTATTAATCAGAGAAGGAATTCACATGCAGTGCATTCAGTCCTCCTCATTTCTTCACATTTTGTAATGTTACAGTCTTATGCAAAAAAATCTTTACCTTTATGATTGTTTTCTCATCATTCTACATTCATTACATAATTATGACAAAGCGAACAGGATACGATTTTTTTAAGCGAATGGATTAAAAAGCTAGAACTGATACGTCACACTGGCAGTGTATTCAGACCCTAACTCAGTACTTAGTGGAAGCAAATTTGGCAGAAATTACAGCCTCAAGTCTTCTTCGGTATGACAAGTAAAGCTTTAAAAGACCTTAATTGAGACATATTTTAACAACGGATATCTTTGTCCCAGCGTGATATTGCTACCACCGTGCTTCACGGATGGGATGGTATTGCGCTAGTGATGAGCGGTGCCTGATGTCCTCCAGACCCGATGCTTAGAATCGAGGCCAATAATTCAGTCTTGGCTTCATTACACCAGAAGAATCTTGATTCTCACAGTCTTAAGAGTCCTTTTGGTGCTTTTTTGCTAACTCTGAGCAGGCTAAATTTCAAGTGTCATAGCAAAGGATCTGAATACATGTGTCAAAGGGATATTTTAGTGTTTTCTGCTCACTAAATTTGCAAAAAAATTCTAAAATCCTGTTTTTGCTTAGTCATTACTTAAACGATGTTAGCATAAGGCTGCAAAACAACAGGGAGTGTCTGTGGGGGTTGGGGGGGGG
>NC_048413.1:2680788-2717585 GCF_013103735.1 Etheostoma cragini | reverse complement strand
GGGGGGGGTGAACGGATCTGAATACTTTTTTTGAATGCAATGTATGTAAGTATGAATTGGAAGTGGAAAGACAGCTCTCTGCTTAACCTGCACACTGATGTGAACACAAAGCCTATCTGAGACAAAAAATATGAAACACTGCACATTAATAAACAGAAACCTTTGATCCCTTATCTTAAAAAGATACCAAACACCTTTTTATAGAATCTCTAATCTATTTCAAATAATTGTGCTCCAACGTGTTCAGCAACTTAAAACAACTATGAGAAGCAAAGCAAGTCATACTTCACGTGAACTACAGAGCAACAGTCATAAAATCACACCGTGTTTTACAAGCAGAGGTCAAGTGAAAACACACACTGCTGACATTTAAATCTCAAGCAGGTGATAGTTTCACTAACTTTAGAAAGTGACAACTTAAGAGGGCGTCACTTTGTACTGTCACTATGTACACCAATTAGGTATACATGCAGTTTATAGTCCCAAATTTCAATACAATGTCCTTGATTTATTTATGAACCGGCAAAACCACTTGTGCTACCCTAACCTGTCTCAAATAAGACCCTTGTCATTTGGGACACTGAACTGCACGTATACCCACCAATTAAGCCCACTAAATACAACAATTTAATTTTTTTTAATCAATTTTAAATAGGATGACCTGTATTTAAATAAGTCACAAATCACATGACGGTATTTTGGTACAAAAATCAAAGTGTAGCACTAGCTGCAAGAAGATAATGCACAAGCACTAGTATGAATGTCATACAGTACCTCATGCTGTATGCCCCAGCTCCAAGCTCCTGCCCAATGCCCGAGAGACTCGCATCAAAGTCCTGGACCAGTCCGGACTCAATCACTTCATCAGTGAGAGGCAATTTCAGAGCCCACGCCATGGTGACGGTTTG
The DNA here is from genome assembly GCF_013103735.1 of Etheostoma cragini. Classification (NCBI taxonomy): domain Eukaryota; kingdom Metazoa; phylum Chordata; class Actinopteri; order Perciformes; family Percidae; genus Etheostoma; species Etheostoma cragini. The sequence goes on along the minus strand of NC_048413.1, from coordinate 2,716,677 downwards.
GAGATCTCACAGAGTGCAGTTCCGGTTCAAACTTGCGCCAAGTTTCCAACAACCTTCCTATCTTTAGTGGAGAAAGTGAAATAAGACGTGTGTTGTTATTGAACGGAGCTCCAACTTTAAAACGGTTATAACAAGGTAACGTGCGGATGTTTAGTCGAAGGATATATTCAACAAAAACGAGGTTAACGGGTCAAATTAGCATTAGTTTGTGCAATTGACAGTAACAGGTTGTCATACTGATGAATGCACATTTCCTCTTGAGGTTAAACGGTATGCACGCTTGCTTTATGAAGCCGCGAAACTTATGTTCTGTTCGGATAAAAAAATAACTTGTGTTGAGTCACATTCTTTAGTTTTTACTCTTTTTTTATTTAGGCAGATAACGTAACAGAACAAAGAAAAACAATTGAAAAACGTATCATACCTTTGAGTGAGAGTGCAGCTAACACTGCGCCAGTTTCATGCCATCATGTCGCGCTCCTTCGCCCCAGCACCAGAACAAACATGACGAGCTAACTGCTACAAGCTCGTACAGCTTGCTTGCCAGCTAGCTTAGCAAGGATACAGCTAGCTATTCTTTGCCTCACCTATGAGGGATTCACGGATGTATTTCTGGTAGACGTATATATTCATCGAAAAATATCTAAATTAGTTCAGACTCCTAAATATATGTAATGAAATACGTCCTGCTTGTGTTTGTTTATCTAGCTTCTTCAGGGGAAAAATAAGCTTCCGTAACTTCCGTTTCTTCTTGGTCTTCTTCTTCTTTTAGGTTTCCGGCGGTGTAGACCTTGGTGTTGTCACTCCCCGATGTAAGTCGAGTGCATTTAAGTCGCGCATGCGTCATTTTGCAAAAAGTAGCATACTTCTTTAACTGTCTATAGTAGCATAAGAGATGCTAACGAGAAACTTCTGAAAAAAAGGACCTACTTAACCAACTTCATTCACTGCTGGCTACAAGTTTGCATCAAACACAACAAAGGCTGTCAGTTGAATGGTGTTTTGAGCTAACGTTAGCTAACAGTCATGGCTAGCTAAGACGTTTTACAAATGACTGCTAGGTTAGCCACAAGCTAACTATCAAACACAAGAAAGGCTGTCACTTGAACGGCGTTTTGAGCTAACGTTAGCAACCAAACAATAATAGATAGCTAAAAATGTTTTTGAAATGATTCCCAGCTTATGTTTTTGTTTGTAATGACAAAGGTATTATTTCATTGATATCATAAATTTCAGAATGACACGTTATGCCGTAAACCGTTAACATGATGAGCATGCGCAACTCAAATCTGCACTCGCCTCACATCGGGCAGTGACAGTGTAAACGCTGCTTAGCGTCAGAGCCACTGCCCCACCCTCCACAGGTCCATGTTTGAACTACATTCTTCCATACAGTCCTTTTTTTTGATACACAAATATACAATCAAACAAGTCATACTCACAAATCCACTTAAAAAATAGAGCATTTGCCTTGGGTAGATCATATAAACAAATCCTAGGAGCTTATACATGATAAAGCAACAAAAAGAAGAAATTAAAATAAGAGGAAATAAATAGAAGGGGCTATCTCAAATTAAGTCAAGAGTTGCAAGTAAATTAATCAATTCAAGGGCTTTTTTATCCTTAACCCATTTCAATGACTTACACAAAATATTAAACTCATTCTCCGCCGCAGGAAGCTGCCGTGACACACGCACAGAACGTGGAAGGTGTGTTGTTTTTAATTCTCGTCATGTGGCTGTTTGCCAGAAGACATATTTTGTGTCAAAAGAAGCTGCTTTTCCAACTGCTAACACACAAAATCTTTTCATGTCACACGATTTTTGAAACCTCTCAAACAGAGTGCAAAACTAAACACCAAATCCCCAAAACCATAAGCTATTTCTCCGCCTTTTAACTCAGTTTTCAATAGCATAAAACATTTTTTTTTTTTTTAACACTACAGGCAATTCTCTACCTAAGAAACAAAAATCTAACAGGAAGTGACTTGCTTTCCTTTTCCCAACACAACCAATCAAAATGCTACACTTATTCACCAGGTCACACACACACATTCCCCACATTTGTAAACACATTATGGCATAACTGAAGGAGGAGAGAGAGGGGCAGGAGAGATGGGATGACTACAAGGAGGAGGAGGAGAGCCATCGCTTATGTAATCAGGACAACACTTACTGTATTCATCATGTGATCAACCACGGATGAACCACAAACCTTCAGAAATAAGAACAGGTATGCATCTATCTAATAACTATTTCAGCATTATAAATCCATCAGACTTTGTCTTGCATCAAAATATCAACAGATTACTTTCACTCTAGAGCACTGTAAATGTTAAAGCTGGGAGGGTTCTGTAAAAAACTAAGTAACTAAAACACTCAATGTGCCTTTGAAACAAAACCATTTTAGCATAAAATCCTGTTATAAAAATCTGATTTTCAGTCTGCAGCTTCAAACTGTAGTTGTCATCTTTCCCATCAGATGGAGACATGTTGTCACATTTCAGAGCTCTGCTGCCTTTGAAGCATCCACAGCCATGTTTCTGCTAATCACTGACATATCACAGACAGTGGTGGAATCTAAAAAGTACATTTATTCCAGTATTAGGGGTGGGGGGGGGAATAATTGATTCTTAGATGCATCGTGATTCTCTATAGAATGATTTGATTCAGATAAGTTAAAGGGGTGGTTCAGAATTTTGGACATAGGACCTTATTTCCAAGTTAGCCAGGGTGTTTTTATCAGTGGAGACAGTTTTCAACACTTTTCATCCTTTCAGTAGCAGAGGTCGCTGGTGCTAGGCTAGCGCAAGTCAATAGTATCTGCTAGCCGCCCATTAAAAGCAGTCTTACCCACTCCACATTACACCAAAGGCAAATAAATTATAACGCCAGACTATCACGTAAATGTCTGTTGATAGAATAATGTTAGAAATAAAACTCCACTACAATGTTTCCAAAACATCTAGAGAGGGGGTTGTAAAATGGTTCGTCGTCCTTTACAGGTAGTCACTACCCAATGTGAGTCAAGTGTAGATGTGAGTTGCACATGCTCAGATTTCAAAGGTTTACAGGAAGACGTGTCATACTGATATTTGTGAAATCCATTTAAAACCTTGTTCGATGCATTTTCCCATAACTTCTGTAATTGTTTAAAAAATATCAAAGTTAAAATCGTCTCCTGGAGTGTCCAGTATGTCAGATTGTCCTCATCGCTTCCGTTCTCATTGGAAATATATCCAAAACAACAATAAGAAGTGGTTAATAAAAACCGCATTTATTTGATTTTTCTGACAGAAAGACAGATGGCATTCAACTTCTTATCGCCTTTTCTCACATTTTATGTGCTTTGCAAAAATCAAATGACTTAGAGCTGATATATGTTATTAGTTTAGATCTTCTTTTCTCTATTGATAATTTTATTAAACAATATTAAATATTGTTATCCCATATTGAGCATGAAGGAAAACACAATAAAGCATAACCTTTGCAATATTAATTATTTTGTATCGTTAAGCATATCCTGGATGTATATGTCAACTGCAATATAATAGGCCTATTTATTCAAAAGAAGAAAAATAACCTGCTGGACCATCAAATTCACCATGTAATTCACAAAATCAAAGAATGGGATTAATGCATATTAGGTTTTATATTTAATCTGCAGTATTTTACATTTCATCCGCATAAAAATTAAGTTAATCTTAGAGATAGATGTTAATGATTGCAATTTTGCCAGTACTGCTACATTTTGCAAAGCAAAGATTTCTTGCTGTTCAATAAACAGAAATGCAGAAATACATAAGTGAACCCTTGCACTGTACATAAACCATTCGTAACCCTTTTACTGTACTTTTCCTGCGGTCACTAAAGTGCAAAGAACTCTCGAAGAATTGGCAAACACAAAAAAAAAAACGCCGTAGTATTGTTCCTACAGGAAATAACTTCAGACTGCACATGCGAACACTCTTTAAACTTATTCACATTTAAAGTCGTAACACATTAAACCACAAAACACCTTCCTTGGCTGAACAGTTGATTACATTTTTTTTTTAATTCAGTAATTTGATTGATATTAGGCTTAGTAAGATTAGCTAGAGAATATGTTGCTTTCAGTATGTTTTTAGGCAACGAAAGAGTATTTCAAATTTCATAATTGGCCAATTAAGCTCCTCCTAAAATATACTTTATCTAACTTAAGATTTCAAAAATGCAGCAGAAACATTGTCAAGCCAGGGGAATAAAGACAGTGAATAAAGAGGAAAACACAAAGCACCCTCAAAGTATTAGAAGCACATTAAACAAGACATACTGTGGTGAATTCACACACATATAGTATGTGTATTTGCATGACCAGTAACCTACAAATGAAAAAAAATATTAAAAAAAGCTAAAATAGGTTTACAGTTGTTGCATCATAAGCAATAGCCGAAACTTTATTGTATTTAATAAAGTATACATTATTTTGATAAGAACCAGTTGTCCTTCAGAAATGAACCTCTCTATTGACAGCCCCGGGAGTGTGACACCTTTCACGCTTCTGAATAAAAATATCAAAGCCACACAAGAGGAAATTACTACAGATTTTAAGCTCATCTTTGTAGTTATGAAGAAATATCAAAATGATGATTGTCCTTAAACACTGCTGCGAAGTCAGGAGTCCATAGATAGCAAAGTTTGGCGTTAATTGGACAACTAATTCTGAGGAAAATAAGGTGATAAGCTATTTTAGTCTACAAATCTTATGCCTGTCAGAATAGTTAATTGTTCGCAAAGCTGCTCACGCAATAGAAATGCTACCTAAGTATGAAATAAATGAGCAGCAAGCATTTTGAAAACAGTTATGGTGCCAAAAGCATGTTATTTAAATACCAGCGTAATGTCACAGTTTGTGACAAAGTGACAATTATGTGACTAAAATCAATGTGACTCAATGCACTGTCACTTAATAGGATTCAGAAGGATAGCCTAGAAAACCACTGGTATAAAAGTTATTCAAATGTTTTAAATATGACATGTGTATTATCATCACTGTATATGATTAAAAAAGACCATGCAGTTTGATTTAGTACCCACCACAAAAGGAGTTGTGTACACATATACCGCTTCATAACACTATTATTATTAAATGACACACTTTTGTGTAATTTCCTTCCTTTTCTGAAAAAGTTCATATTCTTTAATAGAGTTTGTATTGTCTTCACAGCACAATTCCCATCTGTGTTGCTGTATTAAAGGTTCCTACTTCCAAAAAAAGAACAAAAGATCAGCGGCAAACCCTCCCAGATCGAGGTCGCTACGGAACCTGGAAGACGTTGATTTTGCTCGTGTTTTTCAGCGTCTGTCGCCGGTTGCAGAACCATACTCGCACCACCTCTCGGTCATAGTTTAGCTCTCTTGCAATTTCTGTAATCTCTTGGCCTGTCGGCAAGGCATTCTTCTCAAAGTAGGAGTTAAGGACTTCTATTGCCTGCGGTGTGAAACTAGTACGCCGCTTGCGTTTTTTGGACGGTTCACCGCCAACAAATTCCATCAGATTCTGCTGGCCTTTCTGGTTCCAGTGCTCGGCCTCAGCCAGCCACTTCTCCAACACCGGCTTTAGCTTCTGAGCACTCTTAGGCGTGATATCCAGCTTTTCAAACCTGCGGTAGGGAAAGAAAATTCAGTCTGAACTGTTTCACGACAACACACTTTAATCTCAATTTCCTCCCTATAAAAGGATTTGATTATTTGGGGTATTTTTCTGTATGATTCCACCTACTGTGGATTTTAGTTAAATCATTTTTTTTTATTGGAAATAAACAATATAAAAATATGTCACAAAACAATACAATTTATACTCACAGATCTCCTAAATTCTATGACGAATGTAGCTAAAGCAATGAAGATGTGTTTGAATTAAGTTACCTGAACACATTCACATGAATACATTCATTTAAGGATGTAATACATATAAATGTCATATACTGTATATGTTGCTGTGATACACTCACTCCACTAAGCACAATTGCACTGACATAATGAGAGTGCATAAGTAAATGTTGGCATGGGGTTGGCATGGGGGGCGTTAACTACATTCCACTTCTAAATGGTAATTTGTGTGCATGCAAATTGGGTCAGTCTATAGACATTTCAAATGCCCTGTGTACACGCTTTTATGAAGAGAGAAGAACATACAGTACATTACTGAGGAAAGCTTTCATGTGTAAGACAACATGAACAGGGGAGTAATTTACCTGCAAATGGCAGACTGGCTGTAGGCCGGACCCTCAGTTGCAGTCAGAGCCTGCCCTACTTGTGTCTGAGTAAGCCCCAAGGACAGCCGGCGGATCTTGAAATTCTTAGCAAACTCTCGAATCTCTTCCAGATTAATGCCTTCCTCGCTGCTGACTACCTGCTGGGGTTCTACAATTGCGAAGAGTCTGGTTAAAAATAACCACCTACTTAAAATGGATCTATGTTTGGATATGAGACGCGGGCGTACATACTGCTGACAAGCTGGCCCACTTTTGCAATGTCTCCACAGGTGATGGGTACCGTGGAGGAGAGCGTGGTGGCCGTCTTCAGTACAGACGGCTGCGGGGCGATGACAATTGGTGACTGACTGACAGTTGTTACCGAAGTCTGCAGGGGAACAAAGAAATTATATTCTTAGATGGCAAAATGGAAAAGTTTTATCATATTTAAATACCATCAGGAATAGTTAAATGATCCAGCAATTAGCTGCATCTATCCAAAGATTTAGCAGTTTGGTCTGTTTCAGCTTTCAGATGAGATACGATTCCTTAATTGTCATTTCTCAGCCCTAAAGGTGCTAACCAACCTGATAATTGGCCGTTGGACAGTCTGGCGAGGTCAGTGACTTGAGTCTGTTTTGGAGGGACCGGCGGCCATAATTTTGGCCGACCTGACATGCTCGGTTGGGAGGCGGGCGCCGCCGGCAGTCGGCAGAACAGGATGAGCGGGACTAGAGTCTCTCAAAAGCTGACAAAAATCTTTTCAACTGACCTTTGTCGATCTGAAATGAAGACAGATTCAGCAGCTGCACGGCCTATTTCTTGCTGGAGATGTTTTCAGAAACACGTTTTGGTGGACTATTTTAGTAAAATATGAGCTTGTATTGTGAACAAGGCGCATGACAGTCTGGCTTTGAATTTCTGGAGAAACCAGGCACACGTGAAGCGTTCGTCCAATCAGCTGCTGTCGGCAGTCAGCATCGCTTGGCTGTGTTCCGAGGCCAAATGAGGGAGGCAGTCAGTCCGACTGCCTTTTCTGCCAAAGCTCAGTCGTTGGGTTGGTGTGTTATGGCCTTTACACACTTTGAAACTAAATGTTTGGGCCACAGCGCAGCGGCCAGAGACCAACTACAGTTTTTTTTGCCACTGACAGAAGCATTGACTTAACACGCATGTTTGTGGTGGTGTGAGGAAACCATAGCACCCAGAAGAAACCCATGCAACCACACAGAAGGGCCCTGCCCAGAGACGGGATAGAACCCAGTACTCCGCAGTGTCTTTTTTCTGAGAGGCAACAGTGATTCCTTTTTCAAGTGTAAATTAAGGCTGCACAATTAATAAAATTTTAATCACAATCACGATTTTGGCTTCCCATGATCAAATTTGCGCCGGGCCACACTTCAGAAAATATTTTTTTTTAAAGCATTTTAGCCTTTTTAATCCAGTTATTACTGTAGCTAACGTTAACGTTACCTGCTGTGTGAAGTGTTATTAGTTAGCCTTGTTAATCCATTTCCTACTGTAGCTAACGTTAACGTTACCTACTGTGTAACATGTTATTAGTTAGCCTTGTTAATCCAGTTCCTACTGTAGCTAACGATAACGTTACCTGCTGTGTAACATTTTATTAGTTAGCCTTGTTAATCCAGTTCCTACTGTAGCTAACGTTAACGTTACCTGCTGTGTAACATGTTATTAGTTAGCCTTGTTAATCCAGTTCTTACTGTAGCTAGCGTTAATGTCACCTGCTGCGTAGCGTGTTATTAGTTAGCCTTGTTAATCAAGTTCTTACTGTTGATCTTTTGTCCGGTAGATAACGGGCATACAACAAACAACTTCAACATAAGAGGAATGTAGCACAATACGGATGTAAAGGCAGTTATAAATAGCCTATGTGACAATAATATTTCTTCTGGTTAAAATCAACAAATAATCGTGATAATTAATCGTGATCGCAATATTGATAAAAATAATCGTGATTATCATTTTGGTCATAATCGTGCAGCCCTTGTGTAAATGCAGCAAGGTTATTGTTGTTTACCTGTGTGACAGCTTTGGTAAGTGTTGGAAGAGCAGCGGGTTTGGGCAGAACCGCAGCAGCAGAGGTTGCAACTGCAGACCCATTCCCTAGCGTGGCAATGATCTGGCCCTGGGCATTGAAAAGCAGCTGTGGGGTGACAGCCTGGACCTGGAGCCCCTGGACTCCCTGGAGCCCCTGGACTCCCTGGAGCCCCTGAAGACCCTGGAGCCCCTGGAGGCCCTGAAGACCCTGGAGTCCCTGGAGGCCCTGGAGGCCCTGGAGGGGAAGGGTGTGTGTCGCTGCCCCTCCAGCCAATGAGGCTGGGTTAAACAATAGCGGGAGGGTTCCTATGACCTGGAAACATGGTTTGAATTTAAAAGAAATACAAACAAATAATTGAATGTGAATCTCTGCTACACAACCCACCATCAAAAAATTCAGCAACCTGTCAAGTACATCCTATCTTTTGGATTCAAATCATGTCTTTTAAAAGTAAACACTGCACCACAAACTGCAATAATGGTTGAATTGAGTAATGGAACTGTTAGAGGACAAATCTGTTTTCACAAAATTTGTCTAATTCTCCACTGACTTGAAATAGCACTGCTGATTGATTTAAACTAGAAGATGGGTTTTTTATTTCCCCCCGACAGACACAAAAGCAGTGCCACTGTCCTTGGAGAGATTGTGATTCAGGATCATGTCCAAAACATGTTAATGGCACTATGTGAGGAGAACGTGTGAGATGTGTTCAGTCAATCAAAGTCTAAGAGCCATATCTTGCACCCGGCACCCATGGGAGTGCTGGTCTTACGGGGAGGTGTGTTCAGGTGCATTCTTGCCGTGTTGCTGCTGTATTTAGAGGCAGGGGAAAGTGATTGCGCCACTGACTAACAAAAATCGTGTCCAAATTCAATAACGCAGCATTTCATTGTTATTTTCACAGAGCATTAGTAAAATGTGACTAGGCTCGTGTACAGCTCGCACACACTATGCAATGCAGCAAGGTACAAACGCGCCTGACTTTTAAAGGTGCCCTGCCACAAGTACTTAATTACTTTTGTAATGTCTAAAGTTCTACTATGGACTCTGTAACATTTTTTGTGGAAAAAATGCCTTGGTTACCTTGTTTCAAGTCATTCTAGTGTGGTGTAGAAAGCCTGCAAGAAGACTCAGCTCGATTTGTGCCAGTTCTCATTCATATTCAATGAGCTAAGCTGCTTGACTTTGAGCTAGCCAATAAGAGCCTGGCTATCAGCATCCTTTACCCAGCTCAACTGGGCAAGCTCATGAATAGTAATGAGCTCAGGCAACATGACATCAGACTCTTGTTATTGGCCTGATTTCTCCTCTTATTTCTTTTCAGTGGCTAGAGCTGACAGAGGAGGTAGCCGTTCATTTTCACATTCTCGACATAACACAAACACATATGGACCTGGCATATTTCAAAAAATGCAAGTGGGAAATGGCCCTCTGATTGGTTTATTGCATGTTACGCCCAAAATACAATATGATTAATAAGTATAACCCTTTTGAACCATGTGCCTGGCAAAAATGGATTTGTACATGCCCTAAATGAACAAATCAGGCACTCCACCTTGTGCACTTAGAGCGTTACAATAGGACCCTAGAAGTCTTTTTGGCTAATACTGTAATACACTACCAAGGAAGAGATGATATTATTTTTTCATATTTAAAGCATCTTTCCTTTAGCATAAAGTACAAAGTAGAGAGCGTGAGGGCGGTTGGGAGGAGGTGCACAAGACATCATAGTTCCAATCCAAACTCCAAATTATAACATCACATAACATTGTAGAAACTGAGTGGCGTTATTTGATGACACCCACCTGTCCCTGGGCATTTGTGATGATCTGGCTGGTGATGCCAGCCATGTTGGACATGGCACTGGTGATGATGGGAGTGGAGGTGAGGGAACTGAGGAACTGGGGCTGAGCTCCCAAAGAAGAAGCATTGATCTGAGCAGAAAAAAACACAACGTGTGTCAATAGCACAGAAAAATTATTTGCACGACTCACACAACATAAACAGTACAGAAAGTGTGAACAGGCAGCGTTCTTACAATGGCAGGATTGATGGAGAGTCCTGCAGTCTGGAGTGCTGCTAAGGATATGTTGGACTGAGAGACAGTAGTGGCGGCCGCGGAGGCCTGGGCTGCCGCCACCTGAGCAGCGGTGACCTGTGCATTGGTCACCTGTGTTGGCTGAGACGTCACCTGCACCTGCTGCATGGAAGCGGTTTGCGGCTGGAACATTGTCTGGGCATTTGTCTGCAGTTGGGGCTGAACAGAGTTCAGGACTGTCGCAGCTGAGTAAAAGGTCAAGAGTTTGCACCTTGTTATTTGCTGTAGTTCAGTGTCACAATAAAGACTCAAAACATTTTCACAAGACTCAGAGACTACAGCCACGGTAGCGTCTCTGAAGCTGTACTAGGGCACACCGGTGTTTTGAGCTAAATGCTACCGTCAGCATGCTAACCAGCTCACAGTGACAACGCTAACATAATGATGTTCAGCAGGTGTAATGTTTACCAAGTTCACCATGTAAGTTTATTGTGTTAGCATGCTAGCATTTGCCCCTGGCAGTGGCGGCGGCAGGATTTTAGTTTACAGGAAACACGTTAACACAATCATCATGGCAGCTTTCATATAGAAGCTTTTCACAAAAGAGTCATGCTGAAGGCCAAAGACACCCCAAAAAAATTGTAAAATTTCTGGGCTAAAAATAAACCAATGTCCAGTGCACTGCATAATTTTGGATTTGGCAATCTATTTATTCACAGTTGCATATAGGCTACACATGCTTACTGCTCACTAGCGGGCCAGACCTGCCCCGCCGCCCTCTGCTCCACCAAACACCAGCATGCACACTGAACGTGCCATGCATAACCATGATTGGCAGGGAGATGGGAGATTTCAGCCCCATTCAGCCTCTCAATATGAGAGGCTGAATGGGGAGCACACATACACAGAGAGTTTGTGTCTTACCTTGGAGTCCAGCAAAGGGCAGTTTGAGGAGATTTCCGGCCGTGTTAGCTGCTGTGAAGCCGGGGATAGTAGCTACATTGGTGGTAGGCAAGGTGAGAACAGCCAGACCACCCTGGCCGCCAATGGAGCCTGCCATACTCAGGGGAATGAGCAAGGGCTGCCCCAGGGATCCAGTCTGGGCCATCATACCAGTCATCAGAGTAGCCAAACTTTCCTGGGTCAGCACCTAATGTAGTATAATAAAAGAGTTGGGACTGGGATCAACAGAGTATTGTTTATTTCAGACAATATTTGTCTATTTTAACTTGCATTCTGGTGTTTTTAGAGGGGTCATTTTACTGATAACAGTAATAAATGTGTCATTGCATTGCACTCAAAAATGCTACATTTCTCCACTTCACTATTGAGGTTTTTTTTTTTTTTTTTTTTTTTTACATATTGGGTATTTGATGTTTTATTGTTGCAGCAGTGTGGTTTGATTTTTCTACAGCTGCTGGGGGGGAAAATGCTTTGCCTGAGGCTGTGTGATCAGGTGTTTGGGATGATATGCATCCCTGAGCGCTTGTTAATTTCTGTCCCTGGTTTCAAGACAAACGAATAAAACACGAAAACTATTGACTCCAACATTATGACTTATGATGACTATGTAGTCAGTGTGTGAGTTCCCAGCCATACCTGCGGACAGCCTTGTACAGTGATGGGCATGGCGGCCTGCGGCTGCGACAGGGACAGACTGACGGGAACAGCGGGAGTCAGCGTTTGGACAGCAGGGGCAGGAGGCTCTACAGACACCACATGCTGCTCGCCCAGCACTGCAGGAGCACAGCCACGGTTGGGTCTTACTGACATTTGAAGTTGTTTTCACAGCTTCCATTAACATTTCAGTTCACCTGTGTCATGTATATGAATGAATAATAAGTCATCTGTTATTCGTCATTATCTAGTATGACCGTGGGTTACCTACTACCCCAGTGCTCTGGGGCACGTCCTGGGTGCTGCCAGCCTCAGGTTGCTCTGCAGGCCGAGCCGCTCCCTCCTCAGCTCTGGCTTCACTCTTCACATCCGGTACGGATGGTGGCAGGGTCGCATCGACTTCTACCTCTAGCACACGAATCGTCTCGTGGCCAGACATCACAATGACCTGCACAGCAATTAGGAGTAAAAGCTGCCATAACTCATATGCAAAATAAACTGCACTACACTATTCTATTTTGTATTCAGGGTTCTACAATTTTACAATAGATAAATTAGCTATAATTGTGCTATTAATTTGTGAAACACCTACGAAAAAAAAAAAGGTAATATGTTAAAAGTCTCACTTGATCTAGCACCTAAAGTGTCACAAAAATAGCCAATAACTGAATTTAGTATTTCTCTACTTCATCAACTCCCCCTTCAGCTAGTTAGTTTTAGCTGTTAGATACAATGACCCAAACCAAACAAGAAAAAGAAACACAAATGAAAAGCACAAGAAGGCACGGGTGTACAAAAAACAATAAGAGCTTTTGTCAAAGCTCCTCTCCACGGCGTGTCTTTTCTTTGCTGACTACATAGACAGAGAAAAACCACTATCCCTCAAAAGCATGCAGTCGCAGGAATTATTAGGCAATAAAACAAACACAAAAGTGGGTCCTGTTTTCAATGGACTTCTGCGGTTAATCATTCCATTGTGATTATGGTGTGTTGACACATGGAGGGTGGCAGGCGCAAACAGCAGCACAGAATTTGAGGCCAACATAGGTTTTCTGGGTTAGGCTAAGTTCAGAGTGGGTATATTTGGAAGAGAAGGCCGTTCATTGTGCTTTAACACACAGGTGAGTGTTACCTGCTCATTGACAGTAAGTGGGGCATCTTTGGCAGGGGGGTCCTTGGAGTTCATGGCTCACTGCACCACCACAGTCACTGTCTTCCTGACATTCTGGGTGAACAAACATTGTTATTATTATGGTATCATTATAACAAAATTTCTGATCTAGTGTCTGATCTAGTGTCTGAGTACTTAATGTTTTTGCAATTCAAACTAAATCTGAGGTTACATGAGGGTGACCCCTGTTAGCACAGTATGTCCACTATCTGGGCAAATGCTAGAACCACATTCAGAGGGCTGTTTTTTTTTGTTATTCATACTTATTTCTGTCATTGCAGGACCCGACTATTTGGAGGGGCCTATAAACAGGCCAGGGTGTGTTCCCTTCTAGTGCAGAGAACGTAATGAAACACGCTGATCGTGGCCATGAAGTGGTTACATTTCTTTTATCGCAGATCCAAAAATGGGATTCAAGATGGTGCATATCCCGCTGCAATGCCCTGTTAGGAATGGGGATCTGTCAAAACTTCATCGGGGTTGATGAGCTCCCCACCCCCATCCTGGCCAATAAAAGTCTCGCCGCGTCGGCCACTTTTCAACACCAGCATAACCACCAAGTCCAGGCGACAGAAATCACCTCTACCCATGCCTAGAGGGCGAATATTATGTATTTCCCTCTCTTTATCATAAATATATAAATTATGCTAATTACGAACATTGCATATTAACCAAAACTCATTTCCTCTCGCCATTTCGCTGCTATGCGCGAGCAGCAGACTCGACTGGACTCCGGGTAAAATGTCCAACTTACCGCGTAAATGGAGCTTATTTTCTGTAATCCCCCGCTTTTATAAAGGTCCTTGTCACAGTTTGTTTCAGTCACACCTAATTAAAAATTCATCTCAGCTTCCAGACAGGCGCTGTGACTGCACACAAAAGAGGTATTTGCATTGATAAGGAGGGTTGCAATGTTAGGATCTCCTCTCTCTTAATATTTAATGACGATGCCCTTTCTGCAACAGTTCAGATAATAAAAAATCCATCAGGGGTCTCACAAAAGCCTATCTGAGCTGTAAAGTCGGACAAAATTGCCACAAAATTGGCTTTTTGCACTACGTCATGAACATAATTTATGCAAGGCAAAAATCTTACATTGAAAAATGTCTGCTTCGACTTGCGAGGCGCCATGGTTCTCTTAAAGGGGAAGTAGCGCAAATAAAAGCCGAGGAAAGAGCATTGACAGTGAAATAATAGATAGCTTAAATTAACATTGTGCTGCTACACGAATAGTTGCCCGGTTACTGCTCTTCATGGATGTTAATATTGCGGCGATATTTTTTGTTGTTGATATATAATCATCATTCTTGTGCATAATGACTGAAGGAAAATGAAAGAATACAGCTAAAACAGGCTGTTAAGTTCAGAAAATGACCACGTAATGCAGCCTTTAAAACCAGGAAAAAAATAACACTTTTGTCATATTACAATATTACGATATCCAAAATGTAATAGTCTCATACATGGATATAATATCGATTTATTGCCCAGTCGTATTTACTTCTATGAATTAGTACTGCTCAATGGCTTTGCAGATTGCAGAACTATGTTTGTGTCTACTCTAGGCCTACTGTGGAAAAGGCATCCTTTTCTTTTTGATGGCCTGCTATTTTGATTTTGTTTTTAATAGAGTAGCCAAGGACTTCCATCTCCCTAACAACTTGACTTTGTAGTAGTGTCACAACTGCTGTTCCGGGATGCGTTTTGTTAAGTTAGTTAAGTGCAAATAAATGTATTTCTGACTGGATGGAAAGTTTTATCAACCCAGAACCTCAACATCAGAAGTCACAAGTTCACCTCCAGTCCCTGAACGCCTCTGTTTCTAACGGTAGAGGGCGCGCGCATTTAAAACACCGAGTGCCTCGAACCACAGATAGAGAACGCCTGACGTCACCACTTCCACAACAACAAGAAGCTGAAAAACAAGGAAGTGAATGATTGTGAAGCCGTAACCTGTTATAAGGCCGTGACAAGATACGCAGAGCTCCGTCTAATCAGATATTCCTCAGCCTCCGGATCAATCCAGAAAAATGAACAACAAAGGTATTTATCCAGACCCCGGTTAGGTAATTAGTCAGCTGTCCGTTTTACGGCGCTGACGATGTAACTACAGATGAAGAGCTGTCGTTAGCGTTACATCTGAAGCGGACTTCACGTTTAGCTAGCTACGTAACTGTTACATGACAATAAACTGACGTTTGCTGGCTAACCGTGTAGCACACACGTTGATTCGGGGCATATAGTTTATTATAAGATATTTTAGATGTAAATAATAAATGCCTAAATTTACTGTCAGTCACCTTATATCACCACAGCATTAGCTAGTGGCCAGGTCACATATTTTCGGTTAGCTAGCATCACTCAACACAGGCAGATTTGACTGTTTTGGTTAAACGTTAGATGCGTTAAAATCTAAACGTGTATCCACAATTCGAATACTAGCCCAATGTTTTATTGTTATTTTGCACAACATAGCATGTGTGGAAGTATATTTCTATGTAACGGTACATACATTGTGTAATTTTTTTTTTCTCCGCTAAATGCCCCTCATTGGAACAGATCTTTTGTTGCTTTCAGGGTTTGTAGTGCACAAGTAGGCCTGCGATTACCGATTATTTTTTATTATCGATTAATCTACCGATGATTTCCTCAACTCTGTGTAGATGTTAGACGTTTGTCTTGATGCATTTTATGTTTTTGAAAGACGTTTGTTCCTGAAATAACTAGCATTTAAGCAGTATTTTTAATACTTTAGTTCATAGTTTTGTCTTTAGAGATTTTTTGGAAAACCCTTGAAAGGAAGAAAACCTTCTTTATTTTTTTTACCCTTTTTGTATAAAAACACATTTTACTTATGGGCTGTACTAAAGTTGTTAATATTAAAATAAGATATATTTCTATTACTGTTAAAAATGTGGTCTAACTACATAGTAAACATACACTTTTTGTGACAGACTGCTTCTGATAAACTCCCGACCTCTAGAAATTCTTGTTTAGAGTTGTAATAATTCAACACAGTGCCCCAAAAAAGCTGCTAAGACTTAAAGAAAACCAGTTGCTGAAAGTACAACGTTGTTTTGCAGGTTCATATCAACAGCAGGCTGTGTACCCTCAGCAGAGCTCTGCACCTGTATACCCCCCTGCTATGCAAATGTCTCCTCAGGCCCCTCCTTACACAGACACACCACCTGCATATTCTGAGGTAACTATTCCATTTATGTCAAAATAATAAAACAATACTCTCGGTGAACGGTTCTGACTTTCTATCTCTGTTGTCTGCAGATATACCAGCCCAGATATGTGCTTCCACATCAGGTGCCCGGTCAGGTGGCACAGATGTCCTCTCACTACCCTGGTGCTCAGATGTTTATGCCCATGCAACATATGCCTGTTGGGCAAATGGGCCAGAATGTCCCCATGGCTTACTATCCCATGGGAGCCATGTACCCCCATGGTTCAACAGTGATGGTGGATAGCAGCTATGATGCTGGTGCTCGCTTCACAGCAGGCAGCGGCGTTTCCATTCCAGTGAGTACTCACCTAGTCTAATTTTTTTTTTTTAAAGGAGATGACTTTATTGCAGTATTGTATAAAATCCAAAGTTGATCAGCTCTCTTAAGTGTTTGTGCCCGTTTCTCCCATTTTCTAGCCCCCACCTCCTGGACATCCCCCCAATGCAGCTCAGCTGGCTGCCATGCAGGGTGCCAATGTTGTAATGGCACAGCGCAAGAATAACTTCTTCCTGGGTGGATCCAGTGGAGGTTATACCATCTGGTAACAGCAACTCTTCAACTCCTCCTTCATGCCTAAACCGTGTCCCCGTCCCAAATGATGCCCCAGTTCTTCCCCCATCCCCATACGCCTCCCTCTTCAGGCTGCTTGGTCATGCCACAATACTGATATCACCTAACGGAATGTAATATTGTAGAGCCCTTGTGAAAAGGTACAGTACTCCACTTCTGACCTAGAGATCAAATGATGAATGCTACTGCCCGAGGAGGACAAATGCAACTTTCTTAATGTCGCAGAATTCATTCCATAATTCTCCATTGGGTCTAACCCTCTTTGGTCATTCCAGATTGGACCTCTTTCAGGCATCTGTAGTAGTTCAAGAGACCTGGTCTCATTTGATCGAATGGATCGCAAATTACCTTGAGATGTTCTTGTATACCTGTAAAAGCTACATTAATAAAACATTGAAATATCAGACCCGCATCATATAGTTTAGCTGCTTTATGGTGAAAGTGAAATGCAGTTAAAGTTGCAGTAAAAGCGCAAAAAAAATAAATTATCCATTTGTCTTTTTTTTGGAAAACTTTTAGTGTAGTTAAAATTGGTAGATGTGTAATAGTTTCATGTAAATACCAGTATGACCATGAGAAATTACATCTCAACTATACAAAAAAAAAAGTGGCATCTTGGATGCTTTTAGCTAGTCTAGAACTGTCTTGTCCTTTGCACAGTATCCAAAATATTACCGCTAATTTGTCGTACAGTCTTAACAGATTGTTACATTTTAAATCACTTGTAAATTTAGATAAATGAAACAGACGCAAATAATTAAAGAAAAGATTTCATGCAATATCCAAAGTGGTTTACTGTACCTTGTTGGGCAATTTGTAGATGAACATAGTCAAGTGCCAAAGAGCACTGGGGATAGCCCAAATTTTAAGCAAATTTACTTCAGTAAACTTAAAGGAAAGAAATTTAAGAAAATCCAAATAGTAAGTTGAATGGGAAGCGTGGTTGGTGTAACATTTTAGCATTTAGCAGTCTCCTGTTTTTATTTCACAGTCGGATACCCAGAGTTTATACACTAATGTTTTATTGTACAGACTACAAGAACTATCCTCCGCTGTTTTTTCTCTGTCTTTTCACACCGTATCGTTTGGTATCATTAAACCGATTTCTAAAGTATTTATTCACAGTAGAAAAATGTCACCTTTGTGATAGCATTAGTTTCTTGTCAACGTTTTTCAAAAGGTTGAGGAGACTTTAATAAATATTTCAGTGTTTCTTTTTTTTCCCTTCATTACTTTTCCACATTTACATGACTAGTTAGGCTAATACGTCTGTTAGTATAACCAATGAGCTGGTTGTACCAAAGATTTGGTCTACAATGTACTTCTGTTTGGTTGGGACTTGGAATTTGAAATGTCACAATTTGGAGAAAAAAAAAGAAAACATATCATTGAATAAGCAGGTATGAGATTGTTGGTACAAGACCTTCATTCTACCATGACTGCAGTTATTAATGTGTTAACGTCACTTTATGTGAGTCAATCACCTCTTTAAGTTGTTGCATACTTTTGCACCTTTTTCTATGTAAAAAAATTTGATTAAATACTTTTTATCTGTCATGCACTGCAAAGCAAATCTGAGAGGTTGCAGACAAGGGGCTACTTTTTTTTGGTTTTGGTTTTCATAACTTTTTAAAGAAAGCTGTGAGAATTTTTTTTAGATTTAGTAAATGCATCTAGCCTAGTCCATTAAAAACAATGTCTAGGGGTTTAGTAGTAGCCAGAAAGTGTATGCAAACATGCAAAGAGGCTATATCACTGTCAGCATAATTGTTCATTTCCACGACATTTTTGTGCCGCTAATTAAACTTTAGAATCTTTCCACAATACGTTTTCATGCAAACTTAAAATAAAAAATAAAAAGGTATCTGAAAACTAGGTAAGTCAGCATGGATACCACAAACGTATATTTGTAGATATTCTTCATTTTGGCGTCTGGCAGAGTCAATGTGTCACTGGGTATCCGACACAACGTATCAAGTTTTAACAGCTGTGGCCACCAGAAAACAAATGCTGTCGACCAACTTTCAGTGATTTCGGGGTTGAATGGGAGAGACCAGCTGTCTGGGAACACGCTTCGTTCATCAGAACTCGTCACAGCGGCTCACACACCGAGCTACTCCACTCAGACGTGTCACTCGAGTGTTTTTTTTAAATTGGCTCAATGTTCAACGTTCTCACTCGTGCTGTCGTTTCGTACAGTTCTGCTGGGGGAAGAGGCCACAGCTATCAAAACTTAAAAGAAAAAATAGCTTAATACAGTGTTTTTCTCTTTTTATTCCATCTCTGCTCCAACTGTTTCGGTGGCTCTGTCCCAGCAATATGAAGTACTGTAAACTACAGCTGACCAGTAGATGCTATGCCAACCACAGCCAGCAAATGGATTACTCTTTGTTGAAGGATTATGGACATATATAGTTCAGGGATTCTCTTTACAATATTTTGTAAAATAGATGTATGTACTAAAGTGATGTGATAGACTTTGGTACATGTTCGATCTTTTAAGATTACTAAAGGAGATGAGTGTCAAAGGTGGGGTACTTTGAAAAAAAAGAAGAAAAAAAAAAAGATCTTAGGTGCACTTAACTTTTTTATACTAAACTTAAAATTTAAAATGTAAGTTTAGAATAAAGGTTATTTTGGAAATTTGAAATGCTGCATGATTGTTTAATTTGATTTACATATACAATGTACTAGAACAGGGCCGGGTTTGTTTTTTTATTTCAAGACTGTGACCTTAGATGACATCTGGGGATTTGGTTACTGTTTTGTTGTGATTATAGCTTAAATGTTGTCTTTCCCTGGCCGGAC
This sequence comes from Etheostoma cragini, assembly GCF_013103735.1. Lineage (NCBI taxonomy): Eukaryota > Metazoa > Chordata > Actinopteri > Perciformes > Percidae > Etheostoma > Etheostoma cragini. The sequence continues at coordinate 2,696,943 of NC_048413.1, read as the reverse complement.
TGCATCACAGGTAATGGATCGTTTCACCAACTTACTTGATTGTTTGAGTGGATGCTTCTACTTGCTTGGCCTTCATACCTATATCACTAAAGATTTTTTGTCATAACTAATTATCACCCACCTTAGTTTAGTATCCATACTGTATGAACGAATCAATAACCAAAATATTGTCACTTTGATATAAAAAAGGTATTGAGTCAAATACGGATCTGTATTTTTGTCCCGATCACCTCCCATCACACGAGTCGCCAGTTTTACCGCAATTTAATCCAACAACCCACAATAAATCACACCTGTAATAAGCTTATTAAATTCAGTTCTTGTTGATAGTCAGATTTTAATTCACATCTATTGTTGGTCATCTATTAATTATTAATTAATTTTTTTTTTTTCTTCCTAAAAATCAACAAATACTGAACATAAGCTTCATTATTCTGTGTTGCATGGGGTAATATTGGATGTCGTGTCCAACAAACTCAATGCAATGTGCTTTACAATCTCTAAAACATTTCAACTCTTTGTGCATTGATCATCCATTCAAAGTCAGATTGTGGGCTTCGGACATTGCTTATTTCGAAATGCATTACACACCACTGTACGCTGTCACACTGTACAATGGCACCAGCCCGAAATCAAGTTTTATTGCCTTCCATATTTGTCTCAAATAGGGAAGTCATGAGTTACTGTCTGGCAAGATATAATACAAATCCAGGTACAACAAAGTCAAATACAACAAATAATGTTTAGGCTGTTCTGAATTTAAAAAAAAAAAAAAGAGGAAATTGTTTTTTTTCTAACTTGCTTATAAAATAATTGCATAGGAAAACTATGATTGTAAAGGCATATCAATATAAAAGTAACTTCCCCCAATGGCTTCACAACACGTCTTACGCAAGGTTTGTTTGGTGTAAAAAAAAAAAATACACTGAATAAAACAGCGTATTAAATAGCGTGTTGCAGATACTAGAGGCCTAAAACTTGGCTGATAAATAGTGTAGCAGACAAACTTCTTACATTTGGATGGCTGCTGAGTATTAGCTGATCCTGTAACTGTGGCCCACTAAACTCCCACCACCTGTTTCATGCCTAGCTCTGCTAATCTCAACACACACCTGTTGTCTGTCACCTCATTCCTCAATAATATTCACTCTTCCTGTAACAATCGGATCTTTGGTATTACTTGTGCGCCACAACAAAATCTAAAACGTCCTATATCCTTTTTAGTCTTTTACAGACCCTTTTGTCTTTCTCCACTCACTCTCTGTAAGTCTTCGCCATTTTCATATGAAGTATTCCTTCTTTTCGCTCGCAGCTTGGTTGTTATACTCGTCCTCGGGGTCATCCCCCGGAGCCGGCTCCCCCGTCGTCCTGTAGTCCCCTTTGTTGTGGCAGAGATACCGGTAGAGCAGGAAGCCCAAAGCAGCTACCGTCAGCAGGATGAGAACAATAACCACTGGGAAAAATAAGGCAAAAATGGTTGTTTAAAAAAAAAAAAACATTACATTATACTAGGACAAAGTCTACAATACAGTGTGAATGGTTACCTGCTATAACTGCAGCGTCTGGACTGGCGGGGGCTGCTGTTGTTACCACTGAGGGGGGGGGGAATTAAAGCAAAGACATTTTCAAACCACTGGTGACGTTACATGTGACCATGTGGAAAGGCAGTGCAATTGTTCTACTGTAGAGAAGAGGAAGTAAATTGTACCATGTATCACTACCGAGGGTCCAGGAGGTGACTGGTTTGTGTTAAGGATTTTTAAGGCCGATACAAATATTTGGTTATTTAAAAATCCAATATGCGTATATATGGGCCAATGTATTTTTTTTTTTCAATCCAGAAACACCTAACCAGACAAACTGATTTCCCTACCATGACTGATTTGTAGTTATTTACGAGTTCTCACTAAAATAATATGATACTAATTTGTGTTATTGTGACAAACTTAAAGTCCTTCGAACAAAAACACATTAACAAAAAAATAATGGGGGGGGGCGGTTGTCGAGCGCCCTTTGGTGGAAAAACTATGCAAAGCCAACACTCATAACATGGTTGCCAGGCCATTTTTTATTTTTGGAAATATTCATTTATCAGAATCAAATATTTGTCCTTATAAATGATTCTTTTTTTTTTTATTTGCTATTAAAAATCCTGATGCCAATATACCGGGAAATGCCTAATATTGGCCAATAATATCGGCCTGCCGATATATCGGTCGAGGTCTAGTTTGTGTGTAGAAAACATGAACATACAAAATAAGAGTAACACTTACCCGGAATCATGGTGGTGTTTGCTTGTGTAGGAAGGGATGTTAAAGTTCCCATAGCTAATGCAGAGGGGAAAAAACACAAGCATGACACGCTGATATAGCAACGCTTTAAGGTTATGATATCAAGATACCTGTTGGCTGCAACTAGTGAGAGCACATTCATAACATCCCTTAAACAACAAAGCTAAATAAACAGTGTTCTCACCCTCTGTCACATTTGGGCTCATATTTGAGGAGAGTGTTGGCGAGGGCACCATATCTGAATCTGGAAGATAGAAAAGTGTGTTAAAAATGGCACAGGGCTCTATCTTCAGCTCGCAGTCGGCTGGGAGCGAGTTGTGTAACCGCATAGCTGCTGGCTGAGGAGGGAATATTGAGTGTTGGGCCACACTAATCTGGTTATTATGGGCCGAGACTGAAACTAACCTGTCACACCTCTTATTTATTTCCAAATCCCTTGTGATGCAACAACGATCTATCATAACACACCGGTGGTAGAAGTACTGGGAAACTTAAATCAGTTACTGTTTACTTTTCATTTAGCAATAATGCCAACAGGCTCTTAAAATTGGCAGCATTTCGTGCTCTACGTGCAAAATTCCTCTGAATTGAATATTTGGGTGTTTGGTTGAACAAAACAAGACATCTGATGACATCACCTTGGGATAGAGGATATTCCAAAGGGCCTTTTTCAGTTTTCTTAGGTTTCACAGACCTAATGATTAACCAAGAAGATAATCTGCAGATTAATCAATAATACAAATTTAAATTTCACCTTCATTTGCAGCCGTGATCCGCAAAATCTACTTAGTGGAAAGTAGAAGAAGTCATTGGTTGCACGAGAATGGCCCCAGTCAAAGTGGTTATTAATACAACAATAATTGTTATATCCGGTGGAGGTGGAGCTAGTTGTGGATATGTCAATATGACAAGTCAGCATTTCCATTGTTATATGCTGATTGAACTGCTGAATCTGCAATGTAACTATAGTTATTTATATGTGCACATACACACACATACATACATACATACATACATATATACACACACACACACACACACACACACACACACACACACACATATATATCTATCACTTAAACAATATCCTTTATGAATTGCCAATTCATTTTATTCAGAACAACTACTAATTAATCGACTAGTCAAATAGTATTAAGGAGCATTACAAGAAAAACACTTTGCTAAAGTAGCCCACTTTTTTTGTATATTGCACTCTACTGAATAGCCTAGTATTGCACTCTACTGAATAGCTAGCATTATTAGCCTAGTTTATTAAATAAATACATAAATAAAACTACAAGAATCAATTGGGTCATAAGGGTCAAAAGAAGAAGCCAGACAAGAAATAAGAACTTTCTTTAAAAGGTGGAATACTATTAGTTAGTTAGTGCTAGTTAACTGACTGGCTAGCTAAAAGAATCACACACACACAAACAAACCAACACGTTGACATTATATGAAAATTAACCGGTCGACACCTTTTCCCCATTGTTACCGCCATACTGACTTTTTTGTCTACACATAACCTTTAAAAGAAAGAAAAACTCCTTCGTAGTACTCATGAAGTTAGCTTACTACTACAAAGCCTGCCAAAGTACCGCACACTTCCAGGCGAAGCCTTCGCGGTTCTCAACGCCGAACAACCGGGCATTCATCCCAGCTGTGGTGCGTAGGCTTACCTGGGCGCAGGCGCAGCGGGGTGGGTAGAACCTTTCGCTGACGTCGAGGTGAAGAGAACTAACCCAAACTTGATTAAATTGACTTAAATTTGAAATGTTTGCTGCGTGTGGTGCTGTTAAAACAGCGTCTGTGAAATAAAGTCACGTCGTTTTCCTTCCAACACTCATGAGTGAGTCATGCAGCTGAGCACACGCTCTCGATTTCCGCCCCTCCCTTTCCTCCCCCCGCTCCGTGTCAAAGATCGTGTATTGGTAAGATGGATTTCTCATGAGGTAAACATGTTGAAAAGAGTGGAGGATGTGCTAGCTAGAAATCTTATTTTATGCCAGTTCTTATTTTTTTCTTTGCATTTTACATATATATATATTTTTTATTTATTTAGTATTGACGGATACAAATTAATTGTTTATATAATAATTAGACCGCTGCTCTTTATTAATCCTTTTGGGATGGCTACTGCAAGGAAATTGAATTTCCAGAAGCAGTTTTCAGCAGCTTACAAAAAAGTGGAAAAAAAATATACAGTTTAGAGAAAAAACTGTGTAAAAAAACAACAACCGGTGGCTATGCAAAGACATTAACCATAAATCATCAGTTTAGAGCAGTTAAAGTGTCCAGGTATGTATGTAAGTATATTATTAATTATTATTTGTTATTAATTAACTTGTTCAATCATTTTCCAATTACAGCTTTTGGATCAGTCATACGAAGTAATTCTTTATAACAATGAAAATACTTACCTTATTTCAGATTATCAATTTTTAAGGGCTTATTAAAATAGTTTCAGATTAATTTGATGAATCTGTGCAGAGGCCAAGCGAGGTATGCTGACTTTAAGTTCCTACCATGGACTGTACGGTCTATGGTTCCTACCATGGGTCAAGCATACAAGTTCCATGAGGCAACTTGGTAGCCTCTTTATTTGCCAGATCTCATATTTTCTCAGTGTTAACAGAGACGGTGTGGCAGCTTTTGTTATTACAGATTCAGCCTCATCAAGAATGAAATATGTGTATATTAGTCTCTATTGTTAACAGTGCTGTTCGTGCATGTTTTGTTTTCAGTGCCAGACTGGTCCGAACCAGTACTGTGCCGGTCTGATTTAGGGGCCCACCCGACATCCTTCCTGCATGGTAAACAGCCACGTTTTTAAAAGCACTTCTCAAAGCTGAGATAGAAATACTGTACCCCTTCAAAGATGAGCAGACTGATCTTTGTGTGTGGAGTAATCATTTCAAAAGAAGTCACAAAGTCAGTCACATTCAGTTGGACAAGATAAGATGATACCGTACATGGATATATTGTATTTCACTCCTCCCTTCCTGTTTTTGTAAACAAGAAAAACAAGTCCTCAAATCCATAACTCTCTGTTCCATGAGTAGGTTGTCTCTCAAGCTGACAGCTTCAGCGTGCATGTCATCCAGGTGACTTCACAGTTAAAATAAAGGACTTTAAAGGGTTAAACATTGCTTTGTCCTGATTCTGTCTACCATATTGAAAATCCTTGGGTCAAAGTTCATTAGAAAACGGGTGTTTTTGCTTTATTCATTAAAAGAAAAAGACGTTAGACGTGAGCTTCCTAAAAGGTGTTGTGGTCAAGTGAACGTCTAGTTAACCGTAACATATTTCAGGAAGCTCACATCTTTTATTTATAATGAATGAAGCAAAAACAAACATTTTCCTATTATCAAACTAAGGTCTGGCTATGCAAGACTACCATTAAACCAAAGGCTCGGACACGCCAACCCGCTGGCAGCCGAGTTAGTCCAAAAAGGGCCTCGGAACACACCGAAGCGACGCTGATAGAGCGTATGTTCTGCGTGTGCGCAAGACGTGTTACGTCTCCATAACTAATCTGCGTTATCAGCCAGAAAATGAAAACAGGCAGCTGATTGGACAAAAGCGTCACATGGGTCTGTCTTCTCCGGAATTTCGAAACCAATCTTGTATTTTAGGAAAAAAGCTCACCGAAACGTGTTTCTGAAAACATTTTAACCCTCATGTTGTCCTCGGGTCAAATGAACCCGTTTCCTATATCAATTTTCTTCTGAACTACCCAATTGTAATTACCCAAAATAACGTGATTGATTCCACACAACGCTCCTTGGGGTGATTTTGATCAAGTTTATAGCATTTGAAAAAAAAACTTTGAAGTGGTTTTGAACTAGTATTGAGTAAAAGTTGACATATTCCAGTATGTGATTATCCATCAACATACTTTCCTTTAATTTTAGTCTAAATTGTTCCTGCTTTTCTAACTCAAACTTTAGGTAAACATTCCCACAAATGAGGTTCTTTGACCATAAATTCCCAAAATAACTGTCAAACTAAAGTACAGACAGTACTTAACGACAGTTAAAAAGATTTTGATCAGATTTTGAGAGGCGTTTGTCCCCCTCATCCTGCTCATCAATTCCGGGCTAGCACTCCACCAATCAGATTGGTCAACGAGTCCGACTGCCCGCCTTCCAATTCAACATGTCAAATCGGGCAAAATGAAGGCTGACGACGGCACGGAACAGACCGAACAGACTCGAGTCATCGACCTAACCGTGTTGGTGTGTCAGCGCCTCAATGCGATAAAGACCGACCTCTCATTGCCAGACCACTCCCAACATTTTAACTCTGGAATGCAACTGTTGCTTTTTGTAGGTCCAAATAAACTTAAAGGTTTTACATTAATTTAGGTGGATTTCTTAGGACTCTGGTTGGCTGCTCCTTAGATCTCTGCGGGGTAAATCCAGACAGATAGCTAGACTATTTATCCAATCAGAGTTTTCTGTTTCACGACAAAAAACAAACTTTGAACGTACACACCTTCCACCAAAACATGTTCCTTCCGGAGACTATTTTGCAGAAACGCCGTGGCTCCTCTCGACGCCTAGCGCCGCCCACGATGATTGTGATTGGTTTTTACAAATGCCAATACACCAGAGCACGTTTTTCTCTCATCCCAGAATGCTGTGTGGACTAGCCAGACCCTCCTTTGCAGCGCCGTGGAGGAAGGTCAAGTCAGCTGAGAAATGGGAACTGAGTGAGAGCTCGTTATTTTGGTCCCTATCATTTAAAACCATCCAATGGCAGAGAAGCAACCACAGCTGTTGACACCTTATTTCATATTAAATTAAACAAGAATTTATTTTGTACACATCTCATGCACATCATTTCTACATATGTAAGCTTTACGTAAAAACATTTTTTTTAAGTGTTTAATCCTTATACAAAAAATTACCATTGTTCAGAATTACATAATGATTTTATTTTCACAGTGCACACCTAATTGACGGATTCCAGTTTTGTGATTGAACAAGGTCAAACATCTAATTGGGAATTTAATTCCACAGTACAGTCCGTCTGCAAACGCAGACCATACTGTAGTCAAGGAGAAACTTTTCTAACAATGTAAACCTATTGGGGCGTTAATGGTTGCTAACATTAGACACATGGCATAACTACTCTGACTTTAAAATGGATCTGGTTGGGGATACCGTCTGGTCCCGCAGTAATGTAATGTAAGTAACTTTTGAAAGGATACTTCAGATGAAACATGGCTGCTACAAAAAACATGACTTTCAGTGATTTCAATAAAAGATAAATAAGGAAACTAACACCAGCAAAGTCAATCATTCCTGACACCACAGTTGGACCCATCAGCGCGGCTGTCTCCACATTTTTCTCTCTTGTGCAGCTGTTGCCTTCAATCTCTTCTGTGCTTCTCTGTTTGAATCCACACAGGGCGGACACAGATGTTAGAAAAGCTCCGTCAAATATAGAAAGAAGAAGATAGAAAAAGGGAATAAAAAAACTGATAACGTGATTAACCCTCCTGTTGTCCTCGGTTCAAATTTGACCCCTTTGATAAATGTCTATATCTGAAATATGGGTTTCTTTTTAACCAAATTTTCCACAAAAAATGGATGGATTCCATGCAACGCTCTTTGCAAATACAATTGATCACTTTCATTGAATTTCATATGAAAATTAAAACTGTTTCACATCGGTATCCTGACCAAACTCATCCACTTAACATACTTTCAACAATAATTCATAACTTCTGCTTTGATAACTCAAATATTAGGAGTTATTGAGCATGGATTCCAAAAAGTAGTGTAAACTAGTGGTAGCAAGGGGTGGTAGTGAATTAAAACTAAAATAATAATGCGTTGAAAATGTCAAAAAAAAGAAAAAGTGTAAAAAAAAATAATCTTTTTGACCCTGGAGGACAACACAAGGGCTAAAATGTCTGCATGAAAAACATACTAAACATAAATTCTGAATACTTTAAACGTCCGTGCTTTTTGAGTCCGGAGATGGCTGTTTTTCTGCAGGAGCATTCTAGATGGGACACAAATAAAAGTGTTGTAAAATAGGGGAGTCATGACAGAAAAAGCAACAAAAGTGAATACATAGAGGAGGCGTGCATCACCATTCTTTAAGCCAATCAAATGACAAACCTTGTGAGGAAGGCTCAGGTCCTTGGGGTCAGAGGTTAACCCAGAAACGTCTCCATTCTCCAGTCCATTTGGTTTCGGAGCGTTGCGAACCAGCAACGTGTCTTCTTCTCTCTCCTCGATGTGCAGCGGGCCGTCGACCGCTGCAGACAGCTGAAGCTCCAAGCTCAGTGAATCACAGGAGTTGTTGAGTTCAGAGCTGCTGTCACTCTTCGGAGCTTTCTCACCGTCCCCCTTATTATCAGATCCTGCAGGAGGCGTAGGCTCTTCTTCATCCAGGCCTTTCTCCTCTTCCACCTGACTGCTGTCTTCCCCCGACTTCAGCTGGTTTTCAGCCGCAGCGTCTCCTCGTGCGGGAGAACCGTGGGTCTCGCTGTGGCTGGATCCCGTGTCCAGGTCCCTGGGCTCGGGGGTCTCCGGAAGAGGTGACGGCGGGGAGACTGCGAGGATGCTGCTCTCTCTGGACAGAGTGCTGTGGCGAGGCTTGTCCGGGGACTTGAAACTAAACCTCTGGGCCGGTTTAGGGTTATAGCTCTTGTGAAAGTCAGAAAAGCTGGTTTTCCAGGCCTTAGGGGACATTAGACTTCGTCTCTTCAGGGACCCATATCTGAAATTTTTTTTGCAAGGGTAATATCAGCCAACAAGGACTCGGTTTGAATATTTTGCGTCTATCCTCAAATTAGAAACATCAAAACTTATTCAAATGATTATTCAAATGATTCAACCCAAATGATTCAACCCAGAATAAGTAATATGACTAATAATGTAGTAAATATTGCAGCTTTGGACCCACAGTGCAACCATTTGGCCTCAAAATATATGGAATATATTGGTATTTAATGCTTTTTGGAGCTGCAATAAAAACAGCCCTGCTAGTTGCATCAGTAGGATTAGGATGAGAAGAGGCTTTCCATTTACAGTGTTTTGTGACATCTGAGTTTCACAGAGCTTCAGCTGTGATGAGTTGCCTAGGTGAAACCATTTTGTGGAACTACTGTCATTGCAAATGTCTTTAAAATTAAAAAAAAAAAAACTGACCTTTGCATCCCCTTCAAGGCCAACATTTTGTCCGGATGCTGAGCCTGCAGCTCCTTTATCACGTTGTGCAGATCGAGGTTGAGCTGCAAGAGCAGAGGATTGGTTCAAAAACTACAACGTCCATAACAATTAACAATGTGTGCCAAGTGACTCTAGAAAAAACACACCGTGCTCATTTCCTTATAGAAGATGTCCCGTAAATTGGACACACCTGAGAAGACTGCCACGAAGCATCCAACGCGGCTGAGAAACATAAAATAACACATAATGTGATTAATGATGTCCCTCCCATCTCATAATAATAGAAAATGTGCCAGCAGACCTATCAAAGAGCACAGGCAGCTCCTCCTTTAACTCAGTGTTGATGCCTTCATAGACACTTCTGGCAGCTTTCATCTCTTCTTCTGCCTGCAGAGTGAAAAATTGACTTCATTTCAACAAATAAAGCTTGAAATACACAGCCCCAAAAAAAAAAAAAACGCATGCCATTGTTAATGACCTTGTTAATCTTGACATCGTCCCTCTTCTTGGCAGTCTGCAGTGCCTCCAGGTGGCGGAGGGAAGAGTCGTAGTCCACCAGTTTTCTCCCCCTCTTGGCTACTTTCTCCTACAGATGGAAAAAGACCCAAATTTGTAATGTGTGTGTGTGTGAGTGTGTGCGTGCATGCATGTGTGAACTACACAATTGGTGGAATGTACTCAAGTACTAACTCTCTACTTCCACATCTCAGAGAAAAATAGTCTACATTTTACTCCACCAAATACATCTGACGGCTTCAGTTAGTAGCTACTTTACAAATTAAGATGTCTAGACATAAAAACATGTGTAGTTTTTATAATATGATGTGTTATACACATATATATATAATAATTGCACACTGGCTTCCTCTTGTCTTACCCTGACGTCTGGGAATTGGCTCACGTAGGACTCCATGGTGCGTACGGCCTGGTCTAATAGCTTCACCTCAAAGTCATTCCACAGGAGGTCTTCCCCCTTATCAAAACACGAGGCATATATATTGCATTAATTATGTATGAAGAGGGGGGGGGGGAAGACAGGAGTTGGTCCCCAGGTGACGTGAACACAAATTTGCAACTGTATTGTGACTGCTCTGGGTTTTATTGCATTTTGTTATATATTGCATATATACAAATCTATCTCCAACAGTCAACTTTTAAAGATTTTTTCTTTTTTTAAATCCAATAAAAACAAAGACAAAACCCAACCAATAGATTCGGAATCTGGATCAGAAAAGGAACTAATGCTCACTGACACCACTAACCTCTACTATGGCTCCTAGGTCTTCCTCTCCAGCCCAGTCGGTCTCATAAGCATCAAACAGAGACTGGGACAGGCGTCTTGACGCTTCACGCATGTCTGTAAAAAGCAGAATGGTCCACGTGAGACCCGCAGAAGGACACAAATCTCCACTTCTGCAGCATCAACAAGCAAAACCCACTGTCACCTCTAACTGCATTGATGTAGTTCCTCAGGTCCTTGTACATCCGGTTCCCATCAGTCTGAAAAGAGACATCAGGGGCAAGATTGTCTGTCTTTAGGCGTGTGGCTTTTTATGATGTTTGATTCTCTGAGTAATGCAATGGTCAATAAATCCTCCATTGTTCACTACGGAGGAGGATTAGGGCCCCTGGTGAAAAATGTATGTGAGTTCTGATTGTTTTCTCAGTCAGACTTCTGACTTTATTCTCAGATTTTTCGAGATTAAAGTCAGAATTCTGACTTTATTATCAGAATTCTGACTTTATTTTTAGATTTCTGAGATTAAACTCAGAACTCTGACTTTATTCTCAGGATTCTGACTTTATTCTCAGATTTCTGAGATTAAACTCAGAATTCTGACTTTATTCTCAGAATTCTGACTTTATTCTCAGATTTCTGAGATTAAACTCAGAATTCTGACTTTTTTTTTATTCTGACTTTATTCTCAGATTTCTGAGATAAAACTCAGAATTCTGACTTTATTCTCAGGATTCGGACTTTATTCTCAGATTTCTGGGATTAAAGTCAGAATTCTGACTTTTTTTAATTCTAAGGTTAGAGTCAGAATTCTGACTTTAATCTTATAATTCTGAGAAAAAAGTCAGAATTCTGAGAAAAAAGTCACAACTCACATACATTTTTTACCAGTGGCCCTAATCCTCTTCTGCAGTTAAAAATTTTTTATTTTCAACCAAAAGACTTGTGTTATGTAATTGTTCAATGTAAATCTATGTTACTGTCCAAATAAACACAAAGAATAACTCCGCACTTTTTATTTTCTCCCTAAGCAGGAGGCATTTTCTTACCTGCTGGTCATTAAACTGTTGGAGACACTGTTCAAATTGGTCGTCTCTGCTCTCCACTGTCTTCCCCAGCTTTTGCAGAACCTGCAGAAAAAGCATATGTACCTCATCGTGACAGCTACTACTAACCTCTTGTTGTTTAGGAAATCCAATTTGCAGACAGTTACCTTTTCCTTGCTTCTGCTTAGCTGTCTCTGGACCTTTTTAGCAAAGTCACCAGAGTTGCCTTTTGGACTTGTACTCTCTGCCATATTGTGTCTTGGTTGTGTTTACTCCTGATGATGAAGGAAAAATTAAAATGACATTGCATGTCCTTTAGCTGACAATTTTACCCAAAGGGACTCAGAACTGCTATACATCCGAGGCTGCACTCCTCTGGAGCAGCTGGGGGTCAAGGGCCTGACTCAGGGACACAGTAGTTGATGTATCGCAGGGGGAATTGAACCCAGGTCTCCCACACCAAGGGCTAGTGTCATATCCACTGAACCATCACCACCCAGGAATCCATATGTGGATTATATTTTAGGAATAAATTAACCCTTGTGTTGTCTTCCCGTCAAAATTGAAAATCAACACTTTTGTTGACGCTTTTTATCAATGTTTTTACATTTTTCGTACTTTTTAGTCCCTTTTTTGACACTTTAAAACCTTTTTGACATTTTCAACACTACGTGACACTACCTTATTAACTTCAGTTTTACAGTTATTTGGGGAATTTATGATCAATAGACCTCATTTATAGGAAATTGTACCTCATGTTTGAGTTAGAAAATCTGAAATTAGGAATTATTTTGACTAAAATTAAAGGAATGGATGTTGATGGATACTCCCAGACTGGAATATATCAATTTTTACTCAATAGTATTTCAAAACCACTTCAATTTTTGTTTTCAAATGCTATAAAATTGAATAAGACACCCTAAAAGTGAGGAAAGTAGAGATTTGTACTTGCCAAAGAGCGTTGTGTGGAATCAATCATAGTATTTTTGGGTAATTAAAAAAGAACAGTTTTGACAGTTTGGTAGTATATTTAGTATTGTTACTCCATTAAATGATTACCCAATACAAGATAAACAATGCATGAATCGCACCAAGATTCTCCTCTGAAAACTACAATACCCAGCGTTCCCTGCGGCCAAGCCACTCCCAGTTAGGCAGGTCGAACGGCAGCGGTGAACTTTACCCAGAGTGTGTATATGTTCGTGTGTGTGTGTGAGGAGTGGTCCTATGATAAAGGATCACATCGCTGCGCTGCTCGCCGACCTGCAGGACGTGATCATGGGCAGCACCCTGGTCAAGTGCGCCGCCACCGACCTGGGCATCCAGTGGGCCGGCTGGGCTCTGGCTGCAGCCTTCAGAACCGAGAAGTTTTACGATTTGGCAGGTAATGGGGGGTGGGGGACTAGCGAACATCTCCATGTCCTATGTAAATGTTGTTTTCAGCCATGCTTTTGCAGCCTGACTCTTGATTCAGGACAGTGTATTTGGTGGAAAGTCAACTCGACAGAAAAGTGAAACAAAAGAGCCTAAAGGTAGGTTGCTTAGACAAAATTCAGCTGTGTTTGATTTATCATTTAGTACTTAAAAAATGCGTTTTTTTCTCTGAGTTGAAGCACTGAACTGTCACCATTATAAAACCTGTTATCCAAAGCAGCTTTGTTGTGAAACAGCCAGACAGCTCCTCCTTCCTCTTAAGAAGCTGCAGGGGCGTGCAGAGGGATCCTGGGGCCCTCTTCATTCACCAAAAAGTGTGTGTGTGGGGGGGCTGTTTTTGTGGAGCCCAATTACAAATGTAATAAATCCCCACTAGTAGTCCTAACAGATGCACATTGCGCTGCCCAGGACGACTATGATTAGTTTAAAGACATGCAAACACACCAGAGCATTTAAGATAAGACAAGATAATAAGATAATTTGTTTATTAGTCCCCAGTGGGGAAATTACTGCACTACACTCTGTGTACACACTTTTTGTTAGTACTCACACACACAGGCCTGAAATACACACACATGCTCAGGACCTATACATGCACTATACATGGAGAGATGTCAGAGTTGTCAGATTTATTCCCTCTATCCCATAATAGGCAGGCGGGGTAGCCAGACCATAAACTCCAGCGCTATGGAGATAGGTCTGGCATGGGAGACACTAGGGATTACGGCTACCTGGTCTCACTTCTTCATTGGTAAAAAAAGGTTTCCAGTTCAATCTGCCTGAATAGCACGATAATAATCACATTAGATTTACTGTATGTATTTTAATATATTAGTGTCCGCTAGAGCTGGAACAATAAGTTGATTAACTGATTGGAAAATGTATTTGCAAATCATTTTATTGTCTTTTATGTCTGTAAAAATGAGCTATAATTATCCACCTCCAGCAAAGTGGGGATTTTCAGCTTTTTTTTGCTCATATAATAACAAACTGAATATCTTTGGATTTTGAGGCTTGAATCCAGATCATTCCAAAATCACTTGTTACATGTGGAGCAGTGAATCTTACCTGTTGACACCAGTGGCTGATTTCTTTATAATTTTCCAAAATGAATCAACCTGAAACCTTCCTTTGACTCCTCTGGTTCTCCACCGCGCGCTGTGCTCCGGTATATTTTACCCTTGAACTTTGGAACCAATTGTCTGCAGTATGCTGGGTAAAAGATTTATTGACCACGCCTTACTAGAGGAGAGCGATCCGCCGTACCCATGTCCCAACTGTCCTGAGTCTGCAGCGTGTCTTTTTTATTTTTTTTTATGGTCTTCTTCCAGGATCTGGCACATTTATACTACTTGCCCACCTGAGCCGTTTCTGGGGAGGAGCCAGACATGTCCGGCAGAATGTGCAGACTGGGTTGGTGACGGCATGGGGACTCAGGTAAGGAAGTCCCCCCCCACCCCCGTTTCAGGCCTTTATTTGTGACACGACAGCTTAGACATGAAAGGGGGGACAGAAGGGGAATGACATGCGGCAAAGGTATACCCTAACCTGTGTCTGCTGCATTGAAGACCATGCCTCTGTAGATAGGTGCACGCTCTACCAGGTGACCCACCCAGCGCCTGCCCCCCCCTCCTCTTATTATGTCCTGCTTCATTTAAACTGGCAGAGGTTTTGTGTAAGTTACTCAGGGGTCCTTGGCCAGGTCAGAGCAGGAACTAATGAATGTGAAACCTTCAAGTCGGGTTAATGAATAATGCCTTTGGTTAATGTGAATGGAGGTTAACCATGTTCTCTCTGCAGGCTGGGGACATTCCTCTTCATGCGGATCTTGAAGGACGGTCACGATCGCAGGTTCAACAATGTCAGAGACAGCCCGGGGACTTTCTTTGTGTATTGGACTATTCAAGGTACTTGGAAGTGATGCAAATGCTTTTCCTCTCATTGCCACAGTCCTTGACCAACTCAGCACCCAACTCAAGCGAGTGTTGCCTTGTATAAATCATAAAGTCTAATTTCCAGCTCTAAGTATGTATATATTCTATGTAGGAGTTGTTGGTTACTGTTTTTTTTTTTTTTAGCACTTTGGGTATTTATGACCCTCCTGCCCACCCTCATGTTGAATACCGAGAAGCGGGATGTGCCTCTGGGAACGAGGGACTACATCGGCTGGACTATATGGGGCCTGGGCTTCGCTACTGAAGCTATTGCTGACCAGCAGAAATTGCTTTTCAAGCGTAACCCAGATAACGCTGTAAGTTATCAGACGCCATGCTGCACAACCCTTAATGCATCATTCGCTGTGTAAATGGCTTGTCCAATTTATTCATATTCCTCCAGGGGAAATTCATCCAGAGTGGACTTTGGGCTTACAGCAGACACCCAAACTATTTTGGAGAGATCCTGCAGTGGTCGGGTCTCTGGCTCTCAGCCTCATCAGTGATGCAGGGTCCCCAGTACCTGAGCGGGGCGTCGCCTCTCTTCGTCTGGTTCCTGCTGCGTTACGTCAGCGGCATCCCCATCCTGGAGAAGCAGGCCTTGAAGAAGTGGGGATCAGTTCCAGGCTTCCAGGACTACATCAAGAACACTCCTCTGCTCTGGCCGTGGCCTAAATTTTGATGTTACATTGATGTCAACATCAACTGCTTTACCAACATTTGTCTCACGCAAAGAAGATGCAGATTTGTCGGTGTCCGGGGCAACTCTGAATTTCTGACATTTGTTATTCTGTCAAATAAATTCCAGTTTATCACACAATCTTTAAATAACCATCTGTGCAAGATCTTTGTGGTATGTTGTGATTCAGAGCTAATGTACAGGTAAAAGCCAGTAAATTAGAATATTTTGAAAAAATTGATTTATTTCAGTAATTGCAAACATGTGGAAGACTTCAGATTTGACAGCTGTCCAAAAGGCGACCATCGACACATTGCACAAGGAGGGAAAGACACAAAAGGTTA